>NC_056728.1:1329224744-1329267244 GCF_019279795.1 Protopterus annectens
ATCTGGGAACATGATGGGTCACAGGCATCAGTCTCACACTTACTACACCACTTCCTTGATGTTGTGCTGCAGCATGTGGAGAGGCACAGGTGCTTCTCACATACAGCAGAGAAGGGAAACAGCACTACACAAACATTCTGTAACATAGCCTGTTTCCATGAGGTTCAATGAGTTATTGAAAACACTCAAATATTTATCAAGGCCCTGCCTGGTCCACTTGATACCAGTATGTTAACTGGAAGGGCTTCTACTCCATCAAAGTCCAGGTGGATTGCAATTCATGAATGTACCTGTGCACCATCGAAGCAGTTCACATAATTCCCACAGTGTGGCACACATCTGACCTCTACAATGATTTGTGTGAGATGATTTTCCACAGGGACATCTTGTTACCAATGCCAGATATGTTCTGGAGTCATGAGTGAGAACAGTGATTCAGAACCTACAAATCATGGCTGAGAGGACATCCAGCTCTGCACTGTTACAGACTTGCACCATTATTGAAAATGCGTTTGGACTGTTGAAGGCCTGCTTCCATTGTGTTTATTCCTCAGGTGGCATGCTGCATTATGCTCCAGAGACCCACAGCAAGATATTTCATGTCTGTTCAATGCTGTACAAAATGCTGGTACAGAAATAGCTACAGCAGTGTATTGTCATCTGATGGCTAAAGGGACCACAGCCAGCAGCAGAGGAGAGGCTGGTTAAAAAGTCATCAGAGGAAATGGCTGCACATAAGCCCATGCAAGGCAGAGGTAGATGCGGTGTACTGTGCCACTGGCAAAGATACGTTTTCCACAACTATGGGCCAGAATACACAGAACAAAGATTAAAACTGATGCATGCAAAATACTATAGACAGGGAATGCTAACCTAACCTACATAAGAACATGCTAAGGGCAAGGTACAGTGGTCATGATTTACACAGGTTGGGTGGGGTAGAGTGACTGGTAGCAGCAAAAACTTAATTGGTAGAAATAGGGATGGACTAAGGATGAAGAAGGGATTGTGTGACATAGACAGGTGATTGGGTAGAGCTTGCTATATTGTGCAGTGAGGTAGGTGGTGCTTCCAGACATGGGGCAGATTGCATTTGCACAGTATTACTGTCAGAGGAGACAGCTGCAATATTATTATTATTATTTTTTTTTTTACAGAGTAGTGCACTGATGCCAATGGACCATTTGCAAGCATAGCAGTGTATTGACATGGACATGACAGGGTTGATGGACCCCTGGTGTGACAGATGCAGGTGTGTGCAATGTCTACCTAGGGTACATATATGTACACCCTCCAGAAGGTCTGGTCAGTCTACTCTGTGCTCAGTACATGTCAATCATGCATACATTGAACTTGCAACAATATTTCAGTCTCTGCTGGAGAAAACCTTTCAAGGTGATTATTCTCCTTTGGTGCCATCTTTTTCCTGTACATGGAGACACAAAGATATCACCAATGCCTCACAATGAATATGTGCACCATCACTTGTAGAAATTCCAACTATGTGGTAGCAGTGGATGCAAAGACTAGCAAGCTCTGCAAACCCCACTGACACAGGCTCTGTCCCCATGATGGTACAGAAGGGCCATCCTAGGAACAAACTGCATTTTTACATGCCTTTCACACTGAGCAGTGTTCAAACTAGCAACACCAACATGTGTCCCATGTTTGGATCCACAGCCAGTATTGTATCCACTTCTGCAAACCCCATCTGAGTCTTTGTGCATATCACCAGATCAACTGGAGCAAAAAGTGTGCAGTCCAACACATTAACTATCTGCAACCTACAGACATTGTCCAGTCACTGCACATCAGTGTGCCTTCTGCAGGTGTAATGATGCCTGGCTGGTACTTTCCACCCTCATTTCCCATTATAACCCCTCTGAGCTGTCTAGCCAGTTTTGCGGACTGCTGATCTATAGCCACCCAAAGAAAAATAGTTCACATTTTCATTCAGTTTACTCGACCCCTGACCTGTAGACCTTAACCTATTGCAGCAGATGTGGAACAAAACGTTGACTGCAAAAATATATATAATAATAAGCCCTGGAACATATTTTTCTAGACTGCTGTAATACGAGTAGTGCAATGAGCAATGCAATGGTGACAGCTGTTTATAACGCGCTACTTTTGGGATCATACCATGGTGACAATGCTAATGAGGCCGTTTAGTGTAAATATCTCTGAATCACAGGATTAGCACATTGTATTATAGGACTTCATTGCATTATGCTGAGCTTGCCCAGGATTATGTATGTTAGGTCATGAAGCAGTCTGTGCATTTTGGAGCAGCTCTGTGATCTTTCCACAGGCGCATGCTTTCTACAATCCTACCAGCAGCCTCTGGGGGGGGGGGGGTTGCAATGGGTTTGATGGGTATGCCCCTGCCCCCCACATGACATCGGCATCCATGATATGAGTCCAAGTGAATTTACTGCCATTTTCCTGCTGGTATCAGCGTAACAAGTGGCTGTGACTACTGGAAGAATTGACAGTGACATGAATCCTGGATAGAACTTTATCCACCTCTTGCATCTGCAACACAAGGAATGTCTGCATTAACCCTTATGTATTGCATCAAGACATCACTTGAATGAGCTAATGCATTTTGAAGATGATTACTAAATGAAGGACAACTAAATCGGGATGGAATGGGGGAATTTCATCAGGACAATTAGGTAGCAAATCATACGCCTGATCGGCAGTTAGCTGAGAGACAGAAAAATTAAGATATTTTTCAAGATTTCCAGTATCAGCATTGAAAATGCCACCCCTTGTTAAACAAAACAATAGTATAAAATGATAAAACAGTTAATGAACTTACATTATCAGTGTGCTGACACTGAATAAATATATTAGTATTGATATAACACGACCAGGACTTTGTATAAATAAACTACCTTCTGACATTTTTATAATGGAAGTAGTAGTTTACCAAGAGCACACTGGACTGAAGGCCCATACTCCTTCAGAACAAGGAATATATAATATCGGTATACACTGATTTTTATATATCATTTGATAAGCATGAAGCATTTTTCTTGTTTTTCTGTCCAGATGACCCAATATCTTTTGGGCCCAGGAAATTATCCCAAAACTGTAAGTTAAAACAGGAGAGCACATCAGTTTATAGCTTGGACTTTATTCCTAGATGTCAAGGTGTTTTTCAATATTAGTTTTAGTCTTTTAAAGTATTCCTTACTGAGCTTTTTTCTCATTTGTTCATGTTTTATTGCCAATCCTTCAGCAATTCCCAAATATTTATACACTCCCTCCTGCTCAAGTTCCTTTGTATCACATTCCTGTCTGAGACCGATATTTCCATGGGAATACAATTTTCCTGCATTAAATGTTATTTTGCATGTCTATCAAGAACAAATGTCAGTCTTACATCATCAGAGAAAGTTTTAACCATTTGCAGTTGTGCTTTCATCTCCTCTGATGAACTATACAGTTTTAAGTTTTCCAAAAAAGTAGATAAGCAAGGTTGTTTTCTGAGAGCCAAATTGTAACCATGACCTCATCTCTTAAATAAAGATCTTAATGGGTTAAGGGGAAGACAAAACAACAGTGGTGACAAAGAATCACCTTTGAATATCCCTTTGAATTTTTATCCCTCGGATAACAATTTGCCTTTGTCAGGGCTTAACTGCAAACTGGTTTGCCACTCTTTCATAGTCACTGTAATGGAACACGAACTGAAAAAAAACTTAAAAAATAAAAAAAACAGGGGTATGGAAAAAGACACAAAAGCTCCACTCTTTTTCAAAGGATTTAATTGTAAGTGCTTTCATTCATTCCAATAGCATGAACTTTATCAGACAAATTCAAAAGTTACTAACAGACATTTAAATAATCCCCGCCAAAAATAATGACATCGCCCACTAACAAAATTTTAAAAGGCCTAGTCACTTAATGAGTAAGCCAAGTATACACTTGTATTTATTGCACATACTGCTAATTAATAAATTATTTAAAAATCAATATTTCCATTATTATTAATTGCAACTAACTAGAGCCATCTCTACAGCATCACATATATAATCGATCATCATAAAAGCATATTTTTACAAACAATTGTAAAACACAAAATTAAGACAAATCACACTACAATTTCTCCCTATGAATTATCCTGTCTTGCTAAGGACTTCAATTTCAAGATACAGCCAAGGGAACAATATTCATTAAGACCTGGGTATGCATACGCAATTAACTTCAGCTGCCAAAGGAGTTCTTTTTCCTCTAGTCTTAATGCTTATGTTCTACCCCTAATATTTTTCTTAATTTGTTCAATCACTAGATTCACACTGTCGGCTTTGGGTGGTTACTGTTCACATCTGTGGTGGATTCACCTAACTTTAGCTTTTCAGCTGGTTAGTGATAATATGTTTAGCTAAGGCATTATTAAGGTTACCTCCAGACAAAGAATGCCCTCGCAAGTACGCCGAGTGCACAGGCCCAACACACCTTCAGCAAAATCAAAAATCAAGGCCAGCACTAAAAAGTGGTAATTGTAACTTCTTTTACTGATGCATGGATTCCACAAGGGGTAGGGAAAAAAAACCCTATAACCCCACAATAATTTCAACCAGACCAGTTTCAGCTGAAATAGTCTTCCTCAGTGTAAAGCATCACCATGTCACATCCACATATTTATAAATTTTCAGTTAATTAGACAGAGTTGGTTATTGATTACTCATAAATGGTCATTTAACCCAGACTGAAAAAGCCCACCTAATTTAATAATCCACTTCCTTTCTTTAGCATTAAGGATAGTATGCCACCCAACATTCATGCTTCAATAAAAAAAGTTACAATTACCACTTTTTAGTGCTAGCCTTGATTTTTGATTTTGCTGAAGGTATGTTGGGCCTGTGCACTTGCCATACTTGCGAGGGCATTTTTTTGTCTGGAGGTTATGTGATTTCCTCACTGTCGGCTTTGGGTGGTTACTGTCCACATCCGTGGTGGATTCACCGAACTTTAGCTTTTCAGCTGTTTGTGAAGTTGGTCAAGTTGATCATTTGCGAATATTGGGAGATATTATCACATTCTACATTGCCAGCTTTTGAAAGGGAACTGTATGTGCCATCTCTTTTTTTCATCTTTAACCAGGGGATAAGTAATTTGTATGTCACAGGCCTTGAACGTGACATTTTGGGAGTTTGTCTAATAAGCAACAGAGATTACTGTCTTTTGCAACTTATTCCACTTGTGGAGACATAATGGACCATTTTGAGCAGAATCTGGCTTTTTACACAATCAATAGGTTTTAATGTGGTGAGAATTCATATATACTAACTGTTGTATACCTATATATGGGACTTTGCCTTTCAGGGACATAAAGGATATCTTTTGGGACATGGAACTTGTATGCTGTTGGCCTCGAATGTGTTTTCTTTTTTAATTTACCCAATAGAAGAATAGTGGTCACCACTCTTTGGACACTATTTAAACAGTAGACACGTATGCTTCGATCATAATGGCTTTCTGTCTTTTCTTCTTATGATATGGCCTAATCACCTAATTAAGAGGGATATCTTGCATACCACGGGCCATTTTGAGTTGTATTAAGTTTTTTGTGTACAAATTGGCTACGTGTTGAAAAGTTCATAAGCAAACTGTGTTGAGTTTCTACTTTTAACAATTGGGACTGGGCTGTTTAGGAGTAAATGGACATGTTTTGCATTGGCTGAATGGAAGTATTTCAACTTATAAGGACTTATATTTACATGGATTTGTATGCATCTATGTATCTGTACCATTTTATAATTTCATTGAAAGTGGGAATGTTGTATTGAGGTTCGGGTTACAGTAGTTACTCATTCCAGGTTTGCGATTGTTTACATCTAATTTGTTACTATATATTGTGCTCGCACAACTATATCCCATTGTAAATAATTGGTATAATTTACATATATTGTCATTTACGAATAAGGGGCCAACAATTCAGTGGTTATGTGTGACCCTAATATTGTGAATTGAGGATTTATACATAATAACATATGAGCATTTCTTTTGTTTGTTTAGGGGAGTAAAACACTGCATGGTGGGATTGATGATCCTTAGTTACAAATATTGCATTGATTATTATTGTTCCCCCTTTTTTGGCACTTTGGTCGCAAACTAAGGCTATTGAGTTATTTTATTCAGAGGAACATAGCACTGCTGTTTATATAAGCATGTATTATGGCATTAATTGCAGGGGCTATTATTGTTCTTCCATGATTAAGACATGAATATGAATGTTAGTGTTTCTAAGCACTAGTGTTAGTGTCAATTGAACATCTTATGGTGTTCTGAGTGATGGTATGGGGGATCTTTATGGTGTTCTGAGTGATGGTATGGGGGAATGTAGCACTGCTATACATTATGATATGGGTGTTTTGTGATTTCCTACAACAATTGCAGTGGCTATTTTTGTTCCTATTATTTAACATTTAACCATATGGTAATTTAATATCACATAATGTTTTTGATCGATTGCATGGGGGGAACATAGCACTGTGGTGTCTCATGATATGTACATTTACTGATTTTTCCAGAATAATTGCAGTAGTTACACTTATTTCTCCAATTTAATATTTAATAATTCAGCATAAGTAGTATTGACATTTGTTTTTGGGTCAAGTTGCAAGCATTAGTTCTTCCTGTTTCTTAGTTTTGAACTACTCTTCACCAAGGGAAGATCTGTATTTTACATATTGGAGTATCAGGATAGGTTTCTACAAAGATATGTAGTTAGTCAATTTTTTATTAGTTTTGGTGTTTTTTGAACCAAAATGGATCTTGTCTCACTTTTAAAAGGGCTGTCCTCAGACAAGGATGATCTAGGGGTATTTGGACTAGGGCCCTTGGAAAACACCAGCATTGAAATAAATGTTAATGGCCCTATGTCAAACTGCAGCCAGGCTTTTCAGAAGCTTACTAAGTGCATGAAAACATTACGCACTAATGTGTGGCACTTGAAACTTTTTCTAGCTTATCAGCTTAAGGGGATTACCCCAAGGCATTTGCGGGTTTGAATACAATCTTTAGTGAACAATATGGATGATAACTGGCTGAGTAATGGGCTCAGGTCCAACAGAGGGTATCAATGGGTTTTGTAGAAACATTAACAGCCTTTTATGAACTTAGGGTTGATCAACATATCATGGAGGTTTGTTTGTTATGTGAGAAAATTAATTGTTTTGAGGATTTATTCTGTTATCCAACATGTTTGAACCAACTTAGTACAGAACTTTGAATTTGGATAAGATACTAAAGGAGAAAAAAATAATAGGGATATGGTGTACTACGATATAGGGAAACCCTTTGGATCCCAGAAACAGGTGAAGTTTGGTCAGACAGAGGTTAAACCCTACAATCCAAAAAGGAAAAGACCTAAATCAATCAAAGGCGGGAATAGTAGTACATCTGGTGTTGAATCCTCCTTAGCCACGGAGGTGGACAGTAACCATTCCTTAGACTCTCCTATCCCAAAGAGACAGAATTTGGATGCCCCTTTTGGGCCAGGAAACATAGGGGAGGCAGGAAACATAGAGGGGGTAAAAGTTCTCGAGAGTTTTCCCAAATTAATGGTACAGAAATAAACAAGGTTTGTAATGTTTTGAACATCTCTTCTAAATGACTGTTTGAGGTGGAAACACAGGTTCATAGGTTCATAGGTAGGTACTAGGCTATCTGCCCGAAGGCATTTATAAGCCTAGCCAGAATGTGTTGGCTTTCGCCGCCACCTTAGATTAGTTCCCTGTGCCTCTGTCCAGCAGAGCCATTGAAGTGATCCCTGGGGTAAACATTCTGTTTCTCATCCACTCGCCAAGGTTTCTCTTGAAGAAGGTTAGCGAGGAGCTCTGCCTAATGTAGACTGGAATCTTGTTCCAGAGCAAGGGAAGTCTCTAAGACAGGACTCTATCCCTCCAGCACATCCTATTTATTGTTGTGCTGAGGTTTAGATCCCTAGAGCATGTGGCTCAAGAGGCTATGGTTTTTTTTAGGTGGAGCATGTCCATAAATTTTGGGTTGGACATGGCCTTGTATGTCAGGCAGAGATCTCTTCTGAGTAGGCAGTATGCAACCAAGTACAGCTGGAATTTCTTCAGTTGAGCTGCATAGGGCATCTGCTTGAGGCCAGTGATCCTCTTGGTGAGGTACTTGTGTGGTCTTTCCAGTTGTTGCAGGTGTCTTGTAAGGTACATCCCAAATGGGGTATTGTACTCTATGATGGGTCTGATGAGTGATGTGTAGAGGGGGCCAATGACCTCTTTTGATCTGTATGCAAACCCTTTTGTGATTAGGTGGGCCACACCGAAGGATTTTCTAACTACTTCGGCAATGTGATTATCGAAGGAGAAGTTACTATCTACTTGGGTCCCCAGATTCCTTATTAAGTCTTCCGTATTTAGGGGGCTACCACCTATGTGATAGTTTGGGGATACTTTGTTTTTTCCAAAGGGGATCACTATGCACTTTTTGGCATTTAGCTTGAGGCCATGGTTTTGACACCAGGTATCTGTCTCAGTGAGACCCTTTTGGAGGATGTCTGTGTCAGCCAGAGAGTCAATTATTGCCCTTAGTTTGCAGTCGTCTGTGAACTTGGTAAGCCATAGTCCTCCTGTACTTGCCTGTACCTCTGAGAAGTATATGCCAAGCAGGAGGAGTCCTAGGACTGGGCCCTGGGGAATGCCACTTGTAACTGGTTTAGAGTCAGACCTAGCTGCCACAACTCTTACCATGTGGGTTCTGTCCATGAGCCAGATGGCAACCCATCTCGTGACACAAGGGTTTATGCTCAGGCTGGTGAGCTTGTCTATAATATCTGAGTGGGGAATGGTGTTGAATGCCTTTGTGAGGTCTAGGTAGGCTGTGTGGACCACCTTTCCCTCATCTATAGCCTTGGTAACCATCTCAAAGAAGTCCACCAGGTTTAGGAGGCATGATCTGCCCTTAACAAAGCCAAACTAGGTAGGGTCCATTGTTTGGAGATTCCTATTGTCTCTGTTAATAAGATCCATGATGATGCACTCCATAGCTTTGCAGACCAAGCTAGTCAGGCATATAGGGCGATAGTTCCAGGGGTCCATTGTGGCTCCACCTTTGTGGAGCGGAATAACTGTTGCTGTGCGCCACTATGTGGGCACATAGCCTGTGGAGAGGCTGAGTTTAAACAATGTGTTCAGGTGAGGGGTTAGTTCATCTTTGAGCTCATGTAGGATGCAGCCTGGGACACCGTCTGGTCCCATTGATGCTGTGTTTTTGGCTTTGGAGAGGGCTGTTTTAACCTGAGTGTCTGTGATTTCAGGGGCACTACATTCTTCTGGTATAGTTATGGGCCCTTTTGGGGGTGGGGGGGTGAAGTTTGCACTGAACCTGTCTGCCAAGATGTTGGCTATATCAGTCGGTTCAGTGCATTTTGTGCCATTCTGCACTAACTCTGAGCAGATCTGAGAATTGCCACTTAGATTCTTGACATAGCTAAAGAATGCCTTGTGGTTATCTTTGGAGTCCGTGGCAATTTTTCTTTCGAAGCTAGACTTGGATGATTTTATGAGGGAGTGTAATTTCTTGCTGATACTGATTAGGGATGTCTTCCCTTCTTGGGATTTTACTCTTTTCTGTACTAGTTTCCTCCTCCTATTGTATAGCTTGTTTATGGCAGGGGTCCACCAGACTGGTTTCCTTTTCTTGGAGGAGTGAGTCTTGGTTTTGTTTGGGATAGCACGATCCATGCATTGTTGTAGGTGCCCATAGAGTGCATTAGTAAAGGATTTTGCAGCTTGGACAGCGTTATCCTTTAGCAGTGGTGGCTTTGAAACTTCCCATCTCAGTCTTAAGTAACGTGAAGTTTGTTTTTGAAAAGATTTTCATGGTGGTTTCTTTGACCGGGGATGGTGGCAGAATGTGGTTATCCAGAGTGATTAGTTTATGGTCAGATCTAACCAATGAGGGACTGACGTCCAGTGTGGAACACCGGTTGCCCATGTTGGTGATGACCAGGACCAATATGTTGTCACCTCTGATGGGGGTGTTGACCATTGATCCAGGGCATTTGAGTTTATAAATTCTAGGAAATGTTGGGCAAAGGAGTTTGTACTTGAGTAGTTCTCTCAGTTAACGTTTGGGTAATTGAAATCACCCAATATCAGGGTGTTTGGTAGGAACTTTATGTTTCCCAGTGTTTCCAGGAATGCAGATTGGGGGTCCTGGGACATGGTGGGTGATCTGTTGCAAGCTATAATTTGAATAGCAGTTTTGCCCATTGTTAGTTGCACGTGGATGATCTCTGAAGCATCGTGCTGTGCCACTAACCTGAAGGTGTGGGTATCCTTGATGAATATGGATACTCCCTCGCCTTTTGTATTTCAGTCTGGGTTTTGTGGCCAAAATGTATGGTATGAGTTGTAGCCTGGTAGTGCTGGGGTGCTCTCTGGAGCCTTAAACCAGGTTTCTGTTACTGCACATATATCGATTTTCTCCATACTGAGGAGTGCCTCGAGTGTGTGCATGTTGAGGTTTTGACTTCTGGTATTGAGTAGCATTACCCTCAGTTTTTTGTTACTTGCGCTAGGTATGGCGGTGGGATTGTCTTTTGAGCCTTGCCTAAAAAGGCACTATGGGGGTGGCAAGACCCTTGGCCAGTATTCGAAAGCGTAAGGATAACAGGTAAAAGCCATCTGTAGTGAAGCAGCGTGGCTTGTCGAGCATGTCATCCCAGGCTGACAGACACTGGATCCTCTTTGAATGACACCAGAAGCTTAGCCAATTGTTGAAACTGAAAATGTTTTCCCTATACCGTAGTATTATTCTTGGTGAGGGCAGGATGCTACTCAGGGTCAGGGTCATACCGGCCTGGGCTACGTGATCAGAGTGCTCCTCTATGTTTCTTTTCATGTAGTCCAGGGAGGTACAGCTCAGGTCATTCACACCAACATGGACAATGAGAGTCATATTTGTACTTGTTCTGGAGTGACCTGAATGTTTGTGTTATGTGGCGGATCCTGGCACCCGACAGGCAGCTAACAGTAACCTTCTCCTTGTTCAGCCTAGTGAGTGGGACATCAGTGTGCCTGACTATAGAGTCACCTATTACTAGTGTGTTGGGTATGTTATTTTGCCTTAAGGGCTGTGATTGCATGGCACACTGGTTTTGTGAACTGTGTTTCATGGTTTGTGTTGGGGGGTGGAGGTTGCTTGGATGTCTGCTTTGCAGGTCTCTGTTGCTTTTACAGATTTTTATTTAGAGTTTCCGAGAATGTTTTTGTGTATTTGTGTGTGTTTTTTGCCGGTGCTGGTTTCATAGGTCTATGTGAAACTGGTGGTGTGATGCAAGTAATTCCCTTCTCCTCTTGACTGCCTGGTCCAGTCTTGGGTTGAGAGAGCTTAGCCTCCAGTTTGGCTGTATAATTGCATCTCTCGCATGTATTAGTGTTTGGTGAAGAGTTGTCTGTGTACATAAGGCAATTGTAACATTGCCTCAAAATGCCCAGATTCACCAGTTGGACCGGAGAGTACACCTGAAACTGCCCTTTGGACATGACTGGATAGGTACAGTGAACTGTTTTACTGATTGGCTGGTAAGGTCGAATAGAGAGCCTTGTCCTTCTCTACAGTATGGGGGGGGGGGTGTAGTGCTAAGGTTTATTAGTGCTTGCTATGAATTTTGAGCAAGTGCCGGGATGAGAAGTGAATGGTTTGAGTGCTTAAGTTGAACGTTTGTCTAGTTTCAAGGGAAAAATTGAAGAGTAGACTTTGTGGAGCCGGGAATAGTTATACCCTAGCTAACCGGCGCTGCCTGGTGTGCAAAACCGCGCAAATATGGGTTTTATAGCAGGGAAATGAAAGAGATAGAAATTAGCCCAAAATGGCCAATAAACTACTAATTTCTGGGCTGAAACCACTCTTCCAGGGACAGATAGACTGCTCAAAGCTCCCTCACTCACAGTGAACAGAGAAACGTCCTTCTGTCTGTGTAAGGTATGGGCAAATACAGAAAGTTGTAACACAGCTCTGAATTCAGCACTAACCTGAAAGCTGGACTATACTAGCTTAGAAAGGCAGGAAAACAAGTGTGTGTATGTATATATATATATATATATATATATATATATATATATATATATATGGGTTCCTATGAGTTCATCGAAATGTCAAATCACCGACACTCACCTCTTCGACACCAAACCATCGACTTTCATATCATCGACAATTCCGGTAAGCGATCTTCCCCCTTGCAGGACCCATGGTAGCGCTTGTTTCTCTGGTACGACATAAATAACAACACTTTCAAGGTAAATTATACAGAATCACGTAAACCCTACTCGTTGTAACACAGGAACAAGCGCTACCATGGGTCCTGCAAGGGGGAAGATCGCTTACCGGAATTGTCGATGATATGAAAGTCGATGGCTTGGTGTCGAAGAGGTGAGTGTCGGTGATTTGACATTTCGATGAACTCATAGGAACCCAGATATATATATATATATATATATATATATATATATATATGTTTTTTTTTTTTTTTTTTTCAGAAAATAAAGCAGATACAATCAAAAAACACTTTAAATGAACAGAAATGTCTATCACACTTGAATGTGTAGCCTACACAAGTTAAACGGGTAATTTAAACACAAAACGACTTTGTTAAGGTGGAGGTAGTAAAATAAGTACACTAGGTAGCTGAAACAAGCTTTTTAAATCACAGAAACTCTATAAAATTGGCATTTTAGGTGGAATTAGCTAAAGGCAGCAAGAAAATGCAGAAAAATGATATTTAATCACTCCAAAGTGTCTATTTTGTCTCTCTGCTGCTGTAGAACTCTGCAGGGCACCTGGCAGGTGCTTGCTGAGCTGTATACTAGCCCAAAAACCTCGTAACTGCGGGTTTTATAGCAGGGAAATGAAAGAGATAGAAATTAGCCCAAAATGGCCAATAAACTACTAATTTCTGGGCTGAAACCACTTCTCCAGGGACAGATAGGCTGCTCAAAGCTTCCTCTCTCACAGTGAACAGAGAAACTTCCTTCTATCCAAGTAAGGTATGGGCAAACACAGAAACTTGTAACACAGCCCTGAATTCAGCACTAACCTGAAAACTGGACTATACTAGCTTAGAAAGGTGGGAAACAAGTATATATATATTTTTTTTCAGAAAATAAAGCAGATACAATAACAAAAACACTTTAAATGCACAGAAATGGCTATCACACTTGAGTGTGTAGCCTACAACAGTTAAACAGGTAATTTAAACACAAAAACGACTTTGTTAAAGTGCAGGCAGTAAAATAAGTACAATATGTAGCTGAAACAAGCTTTTTAAATCACAGAAACTCTAGATAATTGGCGTTTAGGTGGAATTTTAAGGTTTTAAATAAAGGTTTATCATTTGTACCTGGATTTGTTGTGACGGAAGATTCTTTTACACAGGATGTAATAGCCTTTTGCCGTTTACTTAATTTAAGATTGTTTTTTAATGAGGATGCTTCAGGTACTAGTACCAACTCATTCAAATTTCATAGAGCTACTTTCACCCCACCCAGGCATCCACAAGTTGCCTCCTAGCAGTCAAGTGTTCTGAGGGATTTACATTTTCATACTCATGAACATCGCTTATCACCTCATGACCTTTCTAAGATTGAACTACTGGTAGTATCTAACTTACAAAATAATAGGAATCTAGTTATTTTACCTGCTGATAAGGGAGGAGCAGTGGTGGTTATGGATTGGGGGAAGTATGATGAAGAAGCTCAGAGACAACTTAGGGATGGCCGGTATTATATGCCTGTGCCTCTAGATCCATCTTTAGATTTAAAAAAGAAATAGACAGTTTTCTTAAGCAGGCAAGGGATAAGAGTATAATCACAGACTGAGACCTATATCATTTAACAGTACAGGACCCTAAATCCCAGTATTTATATTTTCTGCCAGAAATACATAAGGATTTACATAATCCACCAGGAGGACCGACTGTATCAGGCAGAGGGTCCCTCACTGAACCCCTTTCAAAATTCCTAACCAAGTATTTACAACCATTATTGAAATTTGTTCAAGCACGCATACAGGATACCACCCAATTTTTGGGCATTATTTCTGATATGCAATTGGAACCAGGTTTGCTACTATGTACACTCGATTTTACTAACATCCCACATTGGGCTGGGCTTTGTGCATTGCAATACTGGTTCGAGAAAAGTGAACTTTATCGGCCTGGATTTAATACATTTTTTATCTGTTTAGCAGAAAATGTTCTGACCAAAAATGTCCTTTATTTTCAGGACCAATGTTATTGGCAAATTCAAGGAACAGCAATGGGGGCATATTTATGCTGACCTGTTTATGGCTTATGTGTACAAACAATTTGTATATTGAGGAAATTGGCATATGGAGGCACTATTTGGATGACTGTTGGCTTGTGTGGAGGGTGGATAGCATCTATCTTCAAGAATTTGTGGAATATCTAAATGGGAATAAATGGGAATTCAGTTCACAGTTCATTATCATGCAAACCAGATTACATTTTTGGATGTTCTGGTGAAAAGGAACAAGGATAATACTCTTGCTACTGAAATTTTTCAAAAATACCCACAATATAATTCCCTACTTCACGCATCTAGCTTTCATCCACAACATATTATTAGGAATATTCCTAAATCTCAGTTCCTTCAGGTCAAATGGGTCTGCTCTAATTTGGAGAAATATGAACTATACAGGGATGATCTAATACATAGATTTCAAAATCGGGGCTACTGCCAGCAACTGGGTCCCTAGTCAGGATAGGAAGGACCTACTGGTATATAAGGAACATTCTATGGATAAAACATTAGATTTGAGGTTGGTCACATTGGGGCTTTTTTAGATATTAACAGCCATTGGAACATTCTGTTATCAGATCATAGATTATTTGAGATTCTAGGAAGGAGATTTCTTTTTTCCTTTCAGAGAGGGAGAACACTGGGTTCGTATTTTAGACATTATAAGTACCATCAGGGGGGGGGGTTCCATAATATGACAACAATGTACCATTGGGCATTGTACACATTACATAGAGTAAACAAAACTAAACAGTTTAGTAGTCATAATACTGCATTGGTCTATGACATAAATGTTTTTGCAAATGTGGGTCAGAATGGGTTATATACTTGGCCATGTCTACATGGTCTGCTTTTTACATTGGCCAAACATCCAGACCCCTACAGTTACAGATTGAGGAACATCTGAGTGATATCAGGAATAAGAGATAATCAAATGCATTATTTAAACATGCACTTAAACATGTAAATGCTTTATATAGAGTCACTGTTATTGACAAATTATTTGGTGAATAAATCTGGGTGGCATACTATCCTTAATGCTAAACAAAGAAAGTGGATTATCAAATTAGGTGGGCTTTTTCAGCCTGGGTTAAATGACCATTTATGAGTAACTAATAACCAACTCTGTCTAATTAACTGAAAATGTATAAATATGTGGATGTAACATGGTGATGCTTTACACTGAGGAAGGCTATTTCAGCTGAAACCAGTCTGGTTGAATTTGTTGTAGGGTTATAGGGTTTTTTACCTACCCTTGTGGCATTCATGCTTCAATAAAAGAAGTTACAATTACAACTTTTTAGTGCTGGCCTTGATTTTTGATTTTATTATTAAGGTTACCCCTACAAATATTATATTGATGTTCATATAAATGTTGCCTGAAATTCCTCTCAGTTTTACCTATATAGAATACAGGACATAGTTGACAACTAGCTAAATATATAACCCCTTTGATATCACAGGAAAAGTTCCCATTAATTTTAAAGGTTCTATCATGGACTACAAAAGTTTTTGTAACATCCATGTATTTGCAATATGAACAATGGCCACATTTAATCATCCCTAAATTCTGATGCACATTTTCAATGCAACTTTCAAGAATAATTTTAATATGACATCCCCTTCTGAATATTACCCTTGGATTATCACCAATTCTAGATATTAGGGATGCGTCCTCTCTCAGTAGTTCCCAGAATTTTGTTAGAATATTTTTCAAAATATTACAGTCACTTGGAAAAGGGGATTATTTAAATGTCTGATAATTACTGTAATGTAATTGATTGGTTTAGGGGGTATTCCTTTATCCTTTTATGTGGGATGCTGTCAAATACATTTTTGTAATCTATCCATGCCATACCTAGACTCTTCCCTTTTTTATTCAACAATCAGATGGCAATGATGTACAATAAGGACATTTTATATAATTAAATTAGTGGGATATGAACTAATAGAAGTGAGTGAGACTTTGCTTTTAAAATGACTTAAGTTTGATGCCACAGTGATACCCTAATGGGTAGATTTTGAAATAGATCTGTTTCATTTATTAGAAACTTTCACTTGAAAGGTTATTTTGCAAAAAATACATACTGTCTAAACAAACTGACAATATTTGTGAACAAAAGAATGATGACATTTTATTGGAGCTATCAATTTACCATGAGCTATATTATTTGGTATATGTAACTGATGTAGACTTACTTACTACAAGGAGGATACCAGATTCACAACACTAATATCTAAAAAAATAAGTAAAGCCATTCTATATTTTAAAAATACCACAATAAATGTATTGTGTTAAGTGACATGACAAGAATGTGGATGAAATGTTTAAAATGTATAAAAATGAAAAATAATGATATTTTAAAGAAAGAGAAATTATAATCATATGCACATTTTACAGGAATAACAATGTATTATTATAAAGCCTTCAAATAAAGGTGCAAATATAGTTATAAAGAGATTACAATATAAAAAATGTTGAACAACATATCTAAGTGACCATTATCGGGAATAATTGCTAGAAATATTGATTAAAGAATTTGAATACAATTGGAAAAAGGCAGTCTAAGTGAGAATTGGAACAGCAGTGAGTAAAATAAAATAAAAGTTGCTAAGAAGGAAAGAGGGGGTTAATCATCTGGGTATAAAAGTTTGTCGGACTTTAGGTAAGACAGCGCATGCAAATTAGAGTGAATTGCTTCCCAAGTTAGTGGATTTTCAGTAGATGGTTTAGTAAATCTAATACATTAGTGGGATGAATAAATGTGGTGCAGATGATGATACTTCTGAGGGTACTACATATATTTAGGCATCTCCCACCAGCAGGAGAGGATATAAAGTGGATTCAGAAGATATAGCCAAGTTATAATAAGTATGAATGGAATGAAAAAGAGACTAGAATAGTACAAAAAAGACTAGGATGTATGAGAAGATAGAGAGGATAAAGAATGACTGACTTCCAAATGTATGTGCAGACAACAATGCTGGAATTTACTTTCAGGATTCAGGAATTCCCAGAACAAGAGAAAGAAGATCAATGGGAGACTGTTAGATTAAGAGGAACTGGACTTGTGGAAGGCAGGAGGTTGTAGAGATGAGACATTTAGAGAATTCAGATTGAGTGTATGATAAAAGACTCTAATGTTAAAATACAAGGTAAAACTTCAAGTTGGAGGGGATGGAAGAGAAGGAGGATGAATAAGGTAGACAATTTTGTATATACTGAAGAGGAAGAAGAGTAATACATATTGAAATGTATAACTTGGGAGGAAAGGATTGAAAGATTTGGCCTGAAAGCTGAAGAATGGCTATAATTTATACAACTGAAATTGGCTATTAAGCCTTGATCAGCAAGGGTTGGTATAATGTGATCAATTCAGGAAGATGTAATAGATATCAGTAGTCACAAAGGAATAACTTTGCAGCTAGAACATAAACATAGAATAATATATGTAAGGTTAGTTGAGAGTAAATATGGCCATGGGATGAATAAATTAGGAAGGATGTAGAGAATGGTGAAAGGTGTAATTATATCTTAAAATGAATGGAAGGAGGTGTTGAGAAGGTATGATAAATTCAAAGCCATACCTGTTATGTAGAATCAGCAATGAGAAGGCTATAGAGATGGTTCAAATCTTCCCTTAAGTTACAGAGATGTTGGAAGGTGGGTGAAAGGAACCATTGGAGATGTAGAGAGAAGGAAGCCAAAAATCTGCATATGTTCTAGAACTGTCAGGTAGTTGAACATTTAAGGAATGATTTCATAGAACAGTCAGAAACAGTATATGAGAGGAAAGTCTCAAAATAAAAAAACACAAAAAGAAAACAATAGAGAAAACCACAGACCAGTGACCAACACAGAGTTCTAAAATCTTTATTCTCTCTCTGACGTCTCGGCAGTAATGCCTTCAAGGAGGATAAACACTAAGAAACACAATCACTATTTATAACACACTCAATTAAACAATTAAAATATAAATTTAAATGAATTAACACCAATTAAAGTAAAACTCTCCAAATTAAGTTTAACATTCATTCCTTTTGGATCCAAAGTATCAAATTGCAATATATACAGAGCCTCTTTATATAAAAGTCTATTTTTAATACAAGAATCTATAAAAACCTGTTCACGTTTCTCTAAAATAGTTCCTTGTTAATTCATTTCAGTTTATATTGTATTTGTTTAATTGAGTGTGTTATAAATAGTGATTGTGTTTCTTAGTGTTTATCCTCCATGAAGGCATTACTGCTGAGATGTCAGAGAGTGAAAATCTCAGAATATTGGAAGATCATATTCTTAAGGTTAGCTGGAGAGAGAGTGGGTTGAGAGAGCCAGAGAAAGTGCAGTTACTGTATATAGGAAGATGAATAAGAAGTGTTATAGCTAAAGGCTGGAAGGGTCAGATAAGTTGGAAAGAAGAGATGGTGTAGATCAATTATTTGAGAACATATAAGCATTTACTGACAGCCCAGGGTATTAAGAAAGCATGGGAAAATTGATGAAGCAATTGGAGAAAATACTGGACAGATATACTAGATTGCAGTAGTTATAATTAAATTATGTCAGTTTCTAGAGAGTAGGGTGGGTGTCACAATTTATGTCTTATGTTTCATTAGTGTATATGCACTATCAGGGGTTGTAGTTAAAATGAGTTTGAATGTCACTTAAAGGACACTAGGGATTGGGACAAAAGTAAATTAATATTACGGTGAAGAAATTGCTGCAATTTGTATATAGATAGAATGCACTGTTAAGCACTGCTATATAAGATGTACTTAGTACGTATTATTGCACAAAGGATGACATCATAAAATGAAAAATGTTTTGGTGTTTTTACATGATATTGTATGTTTTTAATTGTTCAGTAAAAAGAATATTAAATACATTTGATAACAAAACTGAGTTAGGAAAATTCATTTACACCAGTGTTTTGTACACAATCCAGAATGAATAAAGTCTGATGACTCCACCTGGACAACTAGTAATGGCAGGTATATAACACTTATTACAACTTTTGGGTTGGGCAATAAATAACATGTTATGTTTTATGTAAAAACCTAACTGTTTTATATATTGGACTGTAATGATTTAATTAAAAAACGAAGAATAACGAGTGGCAACATAATTATTTTGGCATACTTGTGATGTCGACAATTTACATGGCTTTATTAAACATATCATCTATTAATTGGAGCTTCCTAAAATCCTCTTAATAGATGACACAGCAAATGAATTCAGTGCAACTTTTCTAAATATGCTAAATAGCCTTGTGACTCATAGAAGGAAGAGACTAAAAACAAATAATGCAATTTGGCTATCCAAACGTGGTAGAATGTTAATGGAGGATAAAGAAAAGTGCAAAGAATAGTAACAATATAAAACACCAGAATATCTCACAAATCTCAACCATACTGAAAAGCAAATAAATGGAGACAAATAATTATACTATAATAACATCACAACAACAGAAATGCAACTCTAAAAAATTCGGGTCAGGCATTAAAAAATTACATCCGGCTAAAAATGCAACCTTAACCCTCTCCCAATAACTCACCATTTGAAACTGCAACAGAAGTCAACTCTTTTTTCATAGGTAGTATAGCGTCCATGTAATCCAAACCGTACCTAACAGCTGTATGTCACCACATCCATTTTCACCTTCAAACTGTGCCCACATACTGTATAAAACTACCATTAAACAAACTCAAACCATGCTCAACTTCCTTGATGACCTTTCAAATGAATACCTTAAAATAGCAGCTAATAGCATTGCCCACCCTGTCTCAATCCTTATAAATAGGTCAATCTTATCCAGGAATCCCACATGCCTCTCTCAGGAACATATCACATATTATCCCTCTACACAAAGGAAGAAATTCAACAGACATTAATAACTTTAGACCTATAACAATCTTACCCACCTTCTCTAAAATGCTTGAAAAAGGTATTCAGGAGCATTTGCTAAACTATCTGCTGCAAGAACTCCTATTCCAACACAACATGGCCTCTGTCTCTCCCATATTACTGACACTGCACTTCTAACCTACACACACACACACACACACACACACACACACACACACACACACATATATATATATATATATATATATATATATATATATATAGTCAATAAAGCTAGAAATACTGGCAAACTAGTCTCCTCCTTATTTACGGACTTGTCTAATGCCTCAAACACAGTTCTTCACAGGAAACGTCTACTTTCTACTTTAAATGTCCTCACTAAGTCTATCTTAGACTACCATTCTATGGTTCAAAAGATACTTGTCCAACAGGTATCAGTCAGTAAAATGGCTCTTCACCATCTTTCTATACCTCCCAGTTACTACCGGTGTATCACAATGATCTATCCTTGGACCCCTCTTCTTTAACAGTTTCCCTAACACCCTCCACAAATCCACACAGCAATCCTATGCCTCCATAATACAATACTCAGATGATTGCATAGTCATATACACATCAGACAACCTGGCACATCTCAAAAACATTATCGCAGGAAGCTTTCACAGCCATTGAAACATGGCTTTGTAACTCACAGCTCATGCTCAACCCCCCCCCCCCAAAAAAATCACAATTTTTTTGCAAATCCCTCCTCTCTCATGAAAAAAAAATTTACATCCTTTTTCTTAATAATATAATTACTGAAGTCACATCTAATAATAAATTATTAGGGATAAAAAACTGAGATATTAAAACAAAAACAACTAGCAACTTCACTGAAGACTGAATCCACAAAGTTTAATGAAGCGCTTTTCATCCAACTACTTCTTTGAACTTCATCAGATACTAACATTTACAAAAATCAAGTTTAAATAGTCATGTTTAACCATGATTAAAATCATCTGGTCTCTCCATTTTAAAATTTAAAGGAACAGTAGTTAAAATAGCATTGTGAACATAATATGCATTTTCCTGTTCTTTAAAACTGCCTTAACAAGCAAATGAATACATTTATCGCAGCAATATGGTGAAAATCATATACGAAAATTGTGTTAAACTGTAAAGAGTCTCCTCATTTATCTAACCTTACATTATAAACATTTTCAAGTAAAAAATTAATAAGTAAAACATAATTTCTATAGTGTTGTTACTACAGTATTTCATCTCATTAAGCTTTTCAGTTTTAAACAACATGTGATAGAACACATGTCGTTCAATCCTGGAAGGTTATAAGCATTGAGATGAATTTGCCAGAGCAATTCCAACTTTTCTGTTTTGAGTAATTATTTGTTAGAACTTTTAGATTTCCTTGGGATTCAAAAAGGGTGCAGCCGTGGTCTCAACCAGCCCTCCTCTGTTAACCATATGTGTGACGAGCCCTGATGCTCATTAAGAATAAATACAAACAGGCAATACTGTGAAGACAGCAGCTCATCAAATATCCTGCTCACAGCTGCAGCAGGGACTGCAGGAAGAACAGGATACAGTGTGGTATAACTGCATGGAAATACAAGCAGAAGCAGTACTCATTAGTTATCAAATATCCTGCTCACAGCTGCAGCAGGGACTGCAGGAAGAACAGGACACAGTGTGGTATAACTGCATGGAAATACAAGCAGAAGCAGTACTCACTAGTTATCAAATATCCTGCTCACAGCTGCAGCAGGGACTGCAGGAAGAACAGGATACAGTGTGGTATAACTGCATGGAAATACAAGCAGAAGCAGTACTCACTAGTTGGGCTTCTGCCTTGATGATTATCAGCATGAAGGGGAAGTTAACTGGCAGCCTTAAGGGGCTATGAAGCATATGTGCTGATCTATGTGTTCACCAAATTAAGGTTGGAAATGGGAAGACAGGAAAATGTTATAAAGGGAGAAGCAGGCAGAATGTTGAGCATAAGGTAAAGAATTATAGAAAAAGCAGGAAGGACCTGGGGAAAGAATTAATTTTTGGATGCCAGATGCCCATTTTATATAGATATGAAAAAAGGCAGCTTGGCGAAAGTGGTAAGGGAGGTAAGAGGACGGTGAGAGGGTTAGGGTAGGTAACAGAGGTATACACACACAAACACAGAAGACTAACAGGGGAGGTGCTGGCACACTCACAGAATGAGAAAAGAGTGGAGAACAATTCATCAGAAACACAGAGGAAAGACAATAGTTTGGGGAGGACAAAAGAACAAACAGGGACAGGCAGTGAAATAGATGGGATGGGAGAATAGCATAGGGTGCACAGCTGCATTCCCTTCCAATTGTGACCCAGTGGGAGCTTATTCCCCACATCCCCACTCTAGGCTACTTCACTACTAAGCCCTGACTCTGATATTAATGCCATCATGGGTCAGGGATGTGCCTTCCCAAGCTGCTAGAGGAGGGTCTCTAGCTGACTAATTCAGGCATCCAAACACCTATCAGTAAGTGCCCCTACAATTTCCTCCATCTGTTGCCAGGTGACATACATGTCACCTCTACTCTCATTGCTTCTGGCAGATGCTATTGTAGCACCTTCATTGTCAGGGCTGATGGCACTGCAGCTACTGCCAGCTAGGGACACCAATGACTGTGATATTATCAGTGGTGATGGAGTAGTTTCCTGTGGTGGGGTGACAGGCCTGAATGACAACAGTGGTGTTGGTGTGGATGCATATGTTTTGTATGTTTTATGTATGTTTTATATGTTTTGCATATAAATGTAAAATAAACTGAGAGAATAAATATGTAAATAAACAAACAAACAAATAAATAAATAATGCATATAATGGAAAGGGCAGTAAGAAAGAGAGCAGGAGAGAGAATCATACAAACACAGTGAAAACGAAGGTAAAATATAACCAGACTCTGACCATTTTACATTTACTAAAATGCAATGGTCATGAAGATGGTAATGATTATGTGCCAATGTCCTCCCTGCGGTCGAGTGGCATTTGAAAGACATGTGTGAATGGGCGTGCCTTCGTTGAATGTTGAGCATCAGGCTGGCAACTCGACACCATAAAAATCTACTGCCAATCATGAGCGGACCGGAGTTCAGCTGTGGCGACCCCTAACCAGGAAAAGCCGAAAAGTCAAACAACATACAACCCAGAGGACACTTGAGTCCACAGCCTTCAATACCTACAAAATGAATGGAAATGCATTTTACAAGCAACAGCAGTACTCTAAGAACACATTGCACTGAAAACCACGCTCATGGAGTGTGTCACTCACCTACAGAATGAAAGAGATGACATGCAGGTCAATCACATTGTTGTGGATACTCTAATTAGAAGGATAAATGAAGAACCCATTGATCTTTGTCTGCAATGGCAGGTGAAATTGTATTTAACAAGAAAGTCCTACTGGGACAAAACCCATTTTCAGAGGAGGTCTGGGCAGAAATGCTCCAGATACATGTCTTTAGAAGGAAACCCAATTGAACACAAGGAGGAGATACAGACTCCACAAAGAAGGCAGCCCAGCAAAGAATTGAACTGGAAAACCTCTTATAGTTAGGCAACAATGCTAACCACTGCACCACTGTGCTGCTGTATGTAAGTGATGGCAATAGAATACAAAGTCTTCAGCACATCCAGTGCATAAACCAAAGCATGAAGCTGCTGAACTACTTACACAGTCGTATAGAAGATTGAATTTAAATATGCATTAGTATCATCAGTCCAGGTATATCAGGACCATTGGGACTGCAGCTCTGACATAATCTGTCAATAATGTGCCAGTATGATAGTGGACAACCTACTGCCTTCAGCATATGCAGTCTGAAATGCACTGCATTTATATGCAGCACTCTATGAGAAGCCTGTCATGAAACACACACACTAATGGTGAAAATTCTACCAAGGGTGGACTGAAGCCACTGTCAGCATAAAAATAATGCCTTGACTTTCTGAGATATATATATACAAATCGACAGAAAAATGCAACCACTGACACACACACACACACACACACACACACACACATATATATATATATATATATATATATATATTATATATAATGTGTGTGTGTGTGTGTGTGTGTGTGTGTGTGTGTGTGTGTGTGTGTGTGTGTGTGTGTGTGTGTGTGTGTGTGTGTGTGTATGTATATATATATATATATATATATATATATATATATATATATATATATATATATGTTTGTTTGTGTCTTTCGGCATTTCCCAGTTTGGGGTCGCCACAGCGGAACTCCGGTCTGCTAATGACTGGCAGTTGATTTTTACGTACCGGCTTGCCAGGCCTGATGCACAACCTTCAATGAAGGTACGCCCATTCACAAATGTCTCCATGCAGAAGACACTCTAGCTGAGAATCAAACCGGACAGCGTCTTACTGTGAGGGCGACTACAAATATATAAAATCAAACCTATAGGGCTCCCATTCAATATTAAAAATGCATTCTGAACTTCAGTTCTGTATACAGAAAGGCCTAACACCTCTCTTCATGCAGAACCCTCCTTAAATGAGCAGTTGTGCTTTTCCAAATAATAGGTAAACTCACAAAAGGCTTGACGTAACATGGCAAAAAAATATTTCCTAACATAACTGTTGCACTTGCAGTAAACTATTAGTTCAGTATCTTAAACACCACAACATTAGAGGATAGATCCTAAATAAATTGCATTGTACAACATAACTAGCTTGTATGGTAATAGTTTATCTTCTGTCTTAGAAAGTGCTGGCAACTCATAAATCTACAAAGCTAAAATGCTATTCTGGTTGTCTGATAATGTGGCAATCTTGGTCAAAACACATAGTTAACCTGACCTGCTGTATGTCAACTGTTAGGATTGCTAACAGTTCAGCACTCACTAAGCCACTCAGGCCTCCTTCTGTGCAGCTGTATATACTCTGCAATTTATTCAGGGACTATGGAAAAAACAATGAGAGTCCATTAGATGGCAATCAGTGGCAGTCTGCATGTGGAGGGGTAAGGAATGTCTTACTTACAGTACATAGTTGTTGGCTGTGCCTCACCTCAGCCATCCACTGGACCAGGAGGTTAGGATTTTCCTTTTACAAATCATTGTAATTGTTGTGGTATTGTCCACCATTTATGCATGTCAGTAACACATGCCACCTCTTGGGCCAGGCTGTTCCAGCCCTTTGCCCTGTATTGAGGCCCTTGGTAGTCTTTCCCTAGGAGACATTACCTATGCTGCTGGTGGGGGGAGTGACTAAGATTTTGGACTTCTCTGGGCCCTATCTATGGGCTCTGAACACTTTGTCTGCATACATAGTTAACACTCTAATAATCTGCAGTGAAAAATGATGGCATTTTACAGCCACGCCTATCTTCACATACACCAGGTTTCAGTCATCAGGAGTCAGCTCCCTCAAAGGTTCATAGGTTCATAGGAGGTTACTAGGCTAATGGCCCTAGGGCCTTTACAAGCTTAGCCATGTAGAAAACCTGTATAACCTAATTGGCCATAGTTAGATAGTCATTGTTAGCAGAGCAATTCTATGATCATCACCGACTACCTCTGTCCATGAATTTATGATCATCCATCCAATTGTCAAGGTTGTACTTAAACTGGGTCATTGAGGAGCTCTGCTTCACATGAAGTGGGAGCTTATTCCATAGGAGCAGCAATCTCTGGGAGATATATATGTCTCTCGAACACGTTTTGTTAATGTCACAGGCTAGGGTGAGATCCCTGGAGCAAGTGACTCTTGTCCCATTTGATTTGCAGATGTTCAGAATTTCCATTAGAGTAGAGTCAGAGACTGCTCTGTAGGCCAGGCACAAGTTGCCTCTTAGCAGCATGTATGATGGAAAGTACAGCGATAGGGCTTTCAGGCTTTTCATGTAAGTCACATTTTGGAGGTCCTGGATTCTCTTAGTTAGAAACCTCTGTGGTTTCTCCATTTGTTGCAGGTGTCTGGTGAGATACATACAGAAGGGAACACTGTACTCAATAAGTGGTCTGATAAGGGTCAAGTACAGTAAAGTTATAACCTCCTTTGTCTTGGATACAATGGCCTTATTTATGAGGTGCACAATGTAGATGGTTTTCCCTGCCAATATGGACACATGGCAATTGAAGTTTAGGTTGCAATCCACCTGTGTTCCCAAGTCTTGTACCACTGGGTATGAGCTTATAGGGGTGTTATATACATCATAATTATCAGGGGCTACTTCTCTGCCAAAGGGGATAATGAAGCATTTTTTTGCATTTAGTGTTAGTCCATGGCTTTGGCACAAATCATTTGTCTTTGTCAGCTCAGTCTGTAATATGTGTACATCATTGGGGACTCAATTGTTGCACCCAGTTTGCAGTCATCTGCAAACCTGGTAGGCCACAGGCCATCTACTTTCACCTGAACCTCAGAGAAATGTATTCCAAACAGTAGAGGGCCCAGCACAGATCCCTGTGGTACTCAGTTGTTAACTGGTCTACTGGTGGAAGTGGAATCCCCAACTTTGACAGTGTGCATTCTGTCGGTGAGCCAGATGGCTACAAATCTAGTGACATATGGGTTAATCCCTAGCTGGGAGAATTTCTCAATGTTCCCTGAGTGGGAAATTGTGCCAAAAGCCTTGGTTAAATCAAGATAGGTGGTATGTACTGCTTTGCCCTCATCCAGGGCCTTGGTGACATTCTCAAAGAAGCTTACCAGGTTTAATAAGCAAGATGTACCCCTGATGAAACCAAACTGGGTCGGGTCAAACGTCTGAAGGTCAACTGTACCCTTGTTGATAAGGTCCATGATGATTCTTTTCATGGCCTTGCAGATAAGGCTGGTTAGGCTTATGGCTCAATAGATTCCTGGCTCAGTTGATGGAGCCTCTTTGTGCAAGTGGATTACTGTTGCTGTTCTCCATTCTGCTGGAACAAAGCCAGAGCTCAGGCTATGGTTAAGAAAGTGCCAAGTGGTTTCACTAGGTCTTGTTCTAGATTGTTTAGTAAGCAATCTGTGGTGTTATCTGGTCCCATAGAGGTCATGTTGTTGGCCTTGGAGAGTGCTTGTATGACCTGTTCTTTGGAGATACTCGGTAGAGGACTGGTGTCAGGAATGCTTTGGGGTATGGATGGTGGGGAAAGGGGGGTGAAGTTATTGCCAAATCTGTCAGCTAGCAGGTTGGCAATTTCCTCAAATTCAGTGTGAGTGGTACTGTGCACTATAAGTTCAGCACACAGCTGGGCATTCCCTTTTAGGTTATGGACCTAGATAAAGAATGCTTTATGGTTGTCTTTAGCCAGGGATGCTAATTTAGTCTCATAACTAGCCTTAGAGGATTTACAAGATATCTAATTTGCTCATTCAAGCTGCAGAGGGTATTCTTCCTCTGTTGAGTAAGTTCCCTCTTGTTTTTAGATATCAGTTTCTACATAACGTCTTTATACTTACAGTCCACCAGGGTGGCTTGTTTTTTCAGAAGGACCTGTCAGGTACAGCTGATTCAATAAATTTGTTTAAGTGCCTATATAGGGCATTTGTATGCTCTTCTGGACAGGAGTCATTGTTGGTTGTGTTAGCAGGGGCTTTGAAACTTTTTATACCATTGCTTAGTAAGGTAAGCAAGGCTATAGTTTGCTTTGCAGAAAATGTTCAGTTTTTTTTTTTGCTGCTGCAGGGGTGTCAGGTCTGTTCTTTACTTCAAATGAGACTGATTTGTGGTCTTACCTTACCAGGGAGGGCAGCACACAGGGGATAGTGTAGTGACCCCCCCCCCATGCTGGTGAGCACTAGGTCTAGGACATTTGAAACCCATGTGGGAGTGCAGACCAACTGTTCCAGGGCATGTTAATTAATCCAGGAACTTCAGACCAATCATGTTTGTGCTTGTGTAAGTTGCCCAGCTGATGGAAAAATTGCTGAAATCTCCCATGACTAAAGTGTTTGGCTGTATACTGACAGACATTAGCAAGTCCAGGTAGGTAGTGTAATTCCCCTGGTTCATGGTGGGGGACCTGTAGCTAGCGATGATGTGGTAGGGCATTTTGCCTATAGTTATTTAGACCTGGAGTAGCTCAAGAGAGTCCTACTGTTTTACCACTCTTGAGGTGTATTTGGATTTAATGAAGGGTGGATAGACCTCCACTTTTGGTTCTTTCATGCTTGTTTGAAGTCTGAACATGTGAAAGGCAGTGTAGCCTTGTATGGCAGGGGTATTGTCTGCAGCCTTAAACCACATCTGAGTGAATGCACAGATGTCAGCATCTTCCAAGGTGAGGAGTGTTTCCAGGGAGTGCAGTTTACTGTTTCGGCTTCCAGCATTAAGCAGAATAACTTTGAGTCTGTCTCTAGTGGATTTCTTTACATCAGAAGTTTTGTTATTTTGACATTGTCTAAAAAAGGCACCATGGGGAGGCAAGCATCTTTGCCAGTATCTGAAAGCCTTGAGGAGACAGGTGAAGGCCATCTCTGGCAAAACAGCGTGGACTGTAGACCATGTCTTCCCAGGCTGTCAGATATTGGATCCCCCTGGAGTGACACCAGAAGATAAGCCAATTATTGAAATCAATCATTTTTTGTCTGTATTGTGGCACCATCCTAGATGAAGTTAGAATGCTGCTTCAGGCTAGGAGCATACCTGCCAAGAACACATAATTTGAGAGTTCAGTCATGTCTCTCTCCATATAGACCAGAGGTATGTCTCAACGAGCAGTAATACATGCAGCAGAATAAATGCAACTGAACACTTTTAAGAATGAGCAGTAAAAAGCAAAATAAAGTAATGAAGTAGGAAGAAGCACGGATACAGTAAAAGCAGCTGAGTAAAGTGAAGTTTTTTTATTAAGTGGAAGGGAGGCAATAGAAGATAATTAAAGTTTAAGAGAGTAAGGCGTGGGCCATTCCAAATAATCTCTCTGTACTCAGTAGAATGACCTGATGAGATGGGACTGGTAGGAGTGTCCAAAATCAGATTAATACTAGGGGTGGGAAACTCAAAAGCCACTAACTTTAACAGTACAACAACAGTTCACGGGTGGGAAAAATCAAATGCAGACAGAGAACAGCAATAGTCGGGCAGAGAACAGCAAGCAAATTAAATAAGCACTTAAGCTAAATAAAGATGCCTCTAAAAATTTCTAGTGAAAGAGGAATGCTGTTTCTCAGCTCCTCCCACTAATTAGCTAGATGTCTGCAAAGCAATTGTTTTTCTAACTTTTCTAACTGAGCCTAGCCAAGACCTCTTAAAACTCCAACAGAACAAAAAATTAAAACAAAACAGATGCAATATAAGAAAAAGATAAAAAATAGAAGTAACCAAATCTTAAATGAAATGAAAAACTTCAATTCAAAATCAAATGCACAGAGATCATGGTCAGGCAGAGAACAGCAAGCAAGTCAAATAAGCATTCCAGTTAAATGTGACCAGTGGAGGAAAAGTCCAAAAATAAGTACTTGTATGATAGTGGGTAAACATAGAAGTTGCAGGGGTGAAGTATGTAAGCCTTTAAAGTAAAAACCTGGTAGAGAAACATACATTGAAGGACTTACATTTTCAGTATGTATTGTCTGAAATTACAGATATCCATAGGTGCACAGGTATGTGTACAACACTGAGAGGATGGTAGTACAAAGTTCAGCCAGTATCTATGATGTGTAAACTAAGTGATTCAAAAACTTGCTTGCATTTTGAGTCCTCATTTGCATAACCATAATTCCCAAACACTTAAATTAGTACAAGGAAAGCTGTTGCCTTACAAAAGGCATGGGGCAGCATTATCTTTAGTGAACTCAAGAAATTGTTGACTTACAGCACCTGCCTAATGTCTAAGCAAGTAACTGTAAAGTTCTAGAGCTTTTTATACTTAACTACTGGGCTTCTATACTTGCTTTGTTAGTGTGCCACATATAAAGCTGAAATACAACATTTAAGGGATGAGAGCAAAACTGAATTGAGAAAAGTAATATTTTATATAATATCAAAGAGCTGTAACAACAAAGATGAAAAGATCACATAGTGCAGGTATGTGATTGCGTGAAATCGCAGTACTGCTGAGTCTGGACTTTTGCTCATTCCCAGCTGTAGTACGATCTTGGTGTTGGAATATCTAATTAGCAGGGGGTGTGAAGGGCACAGGGGGTCTTGCCCCCCTGCAAAAACTTGTATATTCAATGTTTTTCATGTCGGTTTTTGATGTTTTAGGATCTCTGCAAATACCTCTCAACTGTACAGAGTTTCGCAGAATGTCTAGATTTTTGCCTCATAATTTTGGTCTGTTTCCCATAAAATTGTGGTTTTCTAGCAAATCATTGAAAAATCAATAAAAGCTGAAGTCAGAAAATAATCAAAGTCAAAGTCAAAGTAAACTTTATTCTCATTTAGGACTATGCACGTGTAGCCTAAACAAAATTTCATGCATCAGCTCAATTCTTGAGATTACAGAGGAAAGTGAAACAACACATACAAGTAGAGGAATAAACATAACTAACAAATACAACACTACTCCCAATACATGCAAGAAAGAGTAGAGACATTTATCAACACTCATAAATGAAAAGAATAGCCTCCCCTGAGGTAAATTAACTACCCTATTTAAAGTAATACAAAACACACTACAGATTAAAATGCCTAAGTTGTCTAATATTGCACTTGAGTGAGTTAAATAATACTGACTATGGATATAATAAATAAATATTGCACTTACTTGGAACATATGTAAGTTTATATTACACAAATAAATAAAATTTGACTTATTATGTGTCCAGACCCCTGGGACTAGTGATCGAGTTCAGAAGTCTAATCACTGTAGGGTAGAAACTGTTATTGAATCTTGTAGTCCTGCAGTGGATGCTGTGATATCTCCTGCCTGATGCCAGATACTTAAACAGTCCATGCACAAGATGCATGTTGTCCTGTATTTTTTTGGTGGCCTTTCAGATGGTTCTTGCAGAATAAAGATGTTGTATCGATGGAAGACTGGAACCTGTTACCTTTTCTGCCTCCTTCACCACTCTTTGTAGCGCCTTCCTTTCTGTAACTGTGCAGCTTCCAAACCACACTGTGAGGCTGCAGGTGGGGATGCTCTCTACTGCACCTCTATAGAAGGTGCAGAGAATATGAGGAAGAAGCTTAGCTTTTTTCAGCCTTCTTAAAAAGTGGAGGCATTGGTGTGCTTTCTTGACCAAACATTTGAGTTTCAGACTTCATACCCCTTAGAAAATTCATGCTAATGCAAAACCTGTTATTCTATCAACTTTCTAAGTTTATAAGAGCACTATTTAAAAAGTGTACCTATTTTGGCCCTTTGCCCCCCCCCTCCCCATTTTTGGGCTTTGAAAAGATTTCTTGCTCTAACAGGTTGAGAGGTATGTCTGCAATGAACATCAATGCTATGACCATTTGACGTTCTAACATAAACCCATATATATCTGCAGCAGGGGTAGTCACCCGGCAGTGTGAGCCTTGGCTCTAGATGATTGCCACTGTTGAACTGCCACACCAACCTCATGTGCAAAAATGGGAAAAGTGGTTGTGGATGGATTGATGTATATAGATAGATAGATAGATAGATAGATAGATAGATAGATAGATAGATAGATAGATAGATATTACTAAAGAGTCTGTTCCAATTTAGAAGTTCATTAAAACAAAAGTTATTACATATAGGAACTTTTTTATATTGATTTATAGAAGATATTAGCCATCAGGACTAAATTCCAACATTAACTGGCAAGTTTTTAACAGGTAATTGGGAATTATTCATTTGAATGATATAAATTATTAGCTTAAATGATGTTCTGTTTCCTACTTTGAAAGCGATGCGGGCAAGGCACCAGGGGTTTTAATGTAATAAAAGTTAAGTTTTATCAATAATTTCCAGGCAATTATAATTTGCATTGAACTTTTATGAGGGTCTGCAGTGCACTCTGAATATTTGGTACTGTCTTGCAAGGGCATCACACACTCTGGTGAATGGTTAGCTATGTGAAAATGTGGTATCTTTCTCTACCAAGGGAAAGAATAGGTTAGGAAGAGGAAGCCAGAGCTCTACTCTACATATACACAAATAATAATTAATGTTACAAACTGTAGGCATAATTTTGCACCTATATACAGACATGGCTATTAAGGATAATGCTGTGTTTCATATCTTTATTTGTTTTACAGCACCAGCTGAAATTCAGGAGAATCAACTGATCTGCCAAAGGAATGAGGAAAACCTGTCCCTGTACCAGGATATATATATATATATATATATATATATATATATATATATATATATATATATATATTTATTTATTTATTTATTTTACATTTGTTTACCAAGGATGTCCAACTGGGCCAGTGGGCCTTTTTCATTGGAAGCCTGGGGAGAAAAGCTCCATTACAAAAATACATTAAAAATGAAGAAATTGATAACAATCAAGAATACCTAACTTTGGTAAATATAGTTAGTAAATATTATACATAAACAATAAAAATTGAAAGTGGAAAAAAAAAACTAACAACTAAACTAGCATGAAATAGCTTGTGCTATCATAGAGAAATGACTGAACAGTAGATCAATATCTTGGTTTTGGTGGTAAATATTTATGAGATGCATGTATGGTGTATGAACAAGAACATGGCTGATTGTTGCTATGCTAGTGTTACTTGTTCTAAACAGTGATACCTAAGGCAGTATTGAGGTGAAGTACAAGAAGGAGGGAATATGATGAAACTGTAGGGAGCTTGAGATAGGTAGAGAGATTGGAATTCAGTGATAGAAGGGATAGTCTGGATATTAGAATTTAGTAAGGGAAAACATATTATGGTTGTAAGAACAATGAAGGACAAATTGATCAGCCTGGATTAATGCAGGAGCAAAGCCAGTTTTTAGTTAGGTGCTCCTTAAGCAGTAATTTAAATTTGGGTGTGTTGCTAGAATTTAGTATTGTCTGAGACATGGAATTCCTGGACTTAGATATTTGGTGGGAAAATAGAGAGTTATGTAACAATTATTAGATTTTAGTTACTTTGAGTAGTAGTTGGAGGATCTTAGTGGCCTGCCATTTGAGTAGGGCTAGGGCTGCACTAAGCTCATGAGTGCTGGACAGTTGTCTGGATGATGAAAGATGGAATGAATGAAAGTTAGTTGGTTGACGGATAGGAGATCGGGTAGTTCAAACCAATTCAGTTTATGAAGTGCTGTGCAGTGATGTGATCTGTAAGGGAAGCTAGTAACAAATCTTGCGATTTTGTTATAGCAGGACTCCAGTTTGTTTAAATTTGATTTTCTAGGATTAGTGAATATTGATGAGACATAAAGAAGGGTAGAGAGTAGATGAGTCCTAGCTTTGGAGTGTCTAGCGGCCTCAGTTAGGTATAGCTTAACTCTGTATAGTGAGCCTAGCTTAATGTGGACCTTTTTGATAGTTAGACCAACGTGTTTGTCAAATTTTAGGTTGCTGTCAATTGTGACTCCAAGAAGTTTGGAGTGCTGGACAGGTTCAATTTTAGTTTTATTGGCTGAGTAGATGGTGAAAGGGGGAGAGTTATCAGGAATATTGCTATTAGTGAAAAGCATACACTTTGTTTTATTTGGACTGAGTATGAGCTGAGAGTCTGAGATATTTTTCAATGTCTTGGAAAGATATATGATATAGATATATATATATATATATATATATATATATATATATATATATATATATATATATATAGGTCTACCTGATAAAACCGACAACAAAATAACCGGCACGACAGAAGTTCAAAAACACGAAAATTCACATGCCCGATAAACCACAATCCCGACAATCAACAAAACAAATAACTTTCCTGAAAAACACACACACAACACAAGCACACCAAAAACCTTACAAAACTACACTAAGCCTTGCATACACAACTATATATGCACTGCCCTTAACCCAAACCCCAACCCTAAGGTCTGTCACTATGGCATACTTACCTTACCCGCACCCTAACCCTAACCCTAACTCACTTAATCCGCCTCTAACCCTTAAGACTGTCACTTTCACACACTTACCTTACCCGCACCCTAACCCTAACTCACTTAACCCGCCCCTAAACCTAATGTCCATCACTTTCGCACACTTACCTCACCCGCACCCTACCTTAACGTCCGTCACTATCACACAATTACCTTATACACACCCCCTGACCCTAACATCCATCCCTATCGCACACTTACCTTAACATGTTGGTGTTCTCAGCGTCGGGATTCTCAACTGTCGGTCTTCTCTGTTGTCGATCTTCCGGTGTCAGCTATCTTGTTGTCATCATTCTTCTCAGCTTTCGGCGTAATCAGGTAGACTTATATATACATATATATATATATATATATATATATATATATATATATATATATATATATATATATATATATATATATATATATATATATATATATATATATATGCAGTCAATCACTTTCAGCACTGCATAGTACCGTGCTTTGCTTTCTGTGACATATTACATGTATTTGCATATGTAATTGTGCCACTGTTCTCCATACTGCCAGGTATTGCCCACACTGAATGCAGGCTGCAGTATGCACTGACATTGACTGCAACATTGCCATTAAGGTTGCAGATGTCTGCTTTGCTACATGTGCACTTGGTAGCATTCTGTGCCATCTACCTATCCGTCCATCATCTAGGTCATACACACTGCCCATCAGCCTTGTATGGCATATTGTTGGACTACCTTTTCATATGTATATGAATATTCCAGTTATAAATGGCATTTCATGGGCCTCCAGATATTGGCCTATCATGTCCTGCGCCTGGTATGATATATGCACAATCTGGTATTACCACAGGGTTTTTGTGTTCCATGTGTATTCTTGTTGATATTCAGGGGCAGAGTATAAGTGTCCTTTTACCATCTTCTGCCACACCTCACAACATTTGCCACACAGTGCCTGCCACCTGCTGCTAACCTGCAGTGGAGGTTATATTTGCTAACCTTTGATGGCCAATGAACCTACGCTGGTTGACAGTTCTACAATGCTCCAGTGTCCTCCACAAAGATGGCAGGCCACCTCATGGAATATTCCATCATGCAGTGCACTTAGCTGAGAAACAGGTGTGTCCCAGAACTGTATATTGATTTTATGTTGCTATTGCTTAACTAATTGCATTTTCTTGCTTCAGTGGCCTGTACTACATATCGTTGTGGTACATCTTATAGGGTATGCTTTTCTTTTTCACTATCACTCTCATTTTCTTCATTTTTATAATTTTCTTTGTTGTTTTATTTATCTTCATTAATTTTCATATTTAATGCAGTAACTGCAATGGAGCTGAATGTGGTGTGGCAACAGATATCTCCTCATGTGTTTGCCTCACTACTCCTTGGCTCACAGACATTATCTAGACCCATCTAAGAGCTGGGTGATGAAGGTTATCCTGCAAGGAGTGACATGAATGGTATACAGGTGTATTCTAATGGGGGATTATAGGTTCACCATCAGAAAACATTGTCAGTGGCATCCCACTGGTTCACCCTGCAAGATATGGAAGTACTGGTGATGGCTGTCATAGACCACAGGCTGGAGACCCTGACTGGCCACTTGAAGTGCCTCCTCATGCAACTTGCAGAGAAGCAGAGCTGCACTGTCCCCATGTCCGTGGCAGCAGTAGGTTTGTCCAGCCATGAGGGTGGTCACAGAAAAGGCTAATTACTGGCTGGTTGCAGCACTGTATAGCTTATCAGTCAAGCCTCACAACATCCTATGCCCCATCATGCACTTTGTGTAAAACTCCACTTCTTAGTTTGTTGTCTTGTCCCTCACCATTTATGTAAGTACTTCCCCTGTCTGTCTTCATCTGCATTTTGTATCTGTTTGCCTTCCCCACTACAGTTCCTATACCCTTTTTTGTGACAACACCCTCCATATAAGACTTTTGACCTCTATTCTTCTTACAATGAACTATTTTGACTGAGTGGGTTCTATCAGTGAGCCAGTTAGCTACCCATCTGGTAACATATGGATTGATGCCTAGCTGGGAGAGTTTATTTGTTATGCCCGAGTGGGGAATAGTGTTGAAGGCTTTGTCTAGGTCAAGCTAGGTGATGTACACTGTCTTGCCCTCATCCATTGCTTTGGTGACTGTTTTGTAGAAGACAACCAAGTTTAACAGCATGATCTCCCTTTGACAAAACCACACTGTGTGAGATCAAGCATTTGGAGGTTGCCAATGTCCTTGTTTATAAGGTTCATGATAATGCATTCCATGGCCTTGCAGATCAAGCTAGTTAGGTTGATGGGCCTATAATTGCCTGTATCAGTGGAAGCTCCACCTTTATGCAAAGGGATGACAGTGACTGTCCTCCATTCTGTTAGGATGAAGCCAGTGTACAGGCTTTAGTTGAATAGGGTGCCTAGTGGTGCTGAGAGCTCTTGCCTGAGTTCATGTAGGACACAGCCAGAGATGTTGTCGGGTCCCATGGAGGCTGTATTTTTTGCCTTTGAGAGGGCATTAATAACCTGCTCCCTGCTGATGAGGGGAGGGGGGCAGGTGCTCGGGATGTCCTGGTTTACTGATGGAGGGACAGGGGGTGAAGTTTTCATTGATCTTGTCTGCCAGCTGGTTGGCAATATCTATGGCATTTGTGTATGTGGTATTCTTGACCACCAATTCAGAGCAGATTTGGGAGATACCTTTGAGATTCCGCATGTATGCAAAGAAGGCCTTGTGGTTGTTCTTAGTGGATGTGGCCAAGCTGGGCTCAAAGTTAGCCTTAGAAGATTTCACCAGTGACCTTATTTGCTTGTTCAGACAAAGGAGTGATTGCTTCCATCTTGTCACCTGCTCCTTCTTTGTCCTGGACAGCATTTTTTTCCTTTTATTATACAGTCTGTTTAGTGCTGCTGTCAACCAGATAGGTTTACTCTTGCTTGAGGAAGATGATTTGGTCCTGTCAGGTATTGTTGAGTCCATACAGCTATGTAGGTGCTCATATAGATTTTTGGTGTAGGCTTGGACATTTGTGCTTGATTCAGCTGAAGGGATGATTAGGGTGAAGCTGTTTATACCTGCTCTCAGGAGGTTGTAATTAGCTTTGGAAAAGTTTTTGTATTCAACCCTGGCAAGTGGGGGGTCAGGGGAGATGGTGTGACTTTGAAAGCGATTGCTTTATGGTCAGATCTTACCAAGAAAGATGACACTGTAGGGATGCTACAGTGGCTGCTCATGTTGGTTAGTACCAGGTCCAGGATATTTTCACCTCTTGTGGGGGTGTAAACCAGTTGATCCAATGCATTGGTAATGCAGAGGAATCTCTAAGTGTTCGTATTTGAGCTAAAATAGGTCTTCCATTCTATTGTTGGGTAGTTAAAGTCACCCAGGATCAGGGTAGAGGGTTGAATCTTGATGGATTCAAGTAAGTCCAGAAAGGTGGAGTGAGCCTCCTGAGTCATGGTGGGGGTCTGTAGCTAGCTATGATTTGAACAATTGTTTTGTTAATAGGTAACTGCATCTGGAGCGTCTCTTGTGTGTCCTACTGTTTGACCAGCTTGGAGGTGTGTATGTCTTTGATAAATATCCTCATCCACGTCCTTTAGCTTTGTAGCCCTCTATTTGGGGGTCTGAAAGTATGGTAGGACAAGTAACCTGGTAAGGCTGGGGTGTTCTCCGCAGCTTTGTACCAGGTTTTAGTGACTGCACAAATGTCGGCATCTTCCAGGGTGAAGAATGCTTGCAATGAGTGCAGTTTCATGTTAAGACTCCGAGCATTTAACAGTATGACCTTTAAATTTCTTTTAGAAGAATTTTTCACATTGGTAATTTTGTCCTCATGACTTTGCCTAAAAAGGCACTATGAGGGAGGCAAGAACCTTTGCCAGAAGCTGGAAACCCAGGGAAGACAGATGAAGTCCATCACTGGCAAAGCATCCTGGTTTGTCAATTATGTCCTCCCAGGCTGTCAGGTACTGGATCCCCTTGAAATGGCACCTGAAACTAAGCCAATCATTAAAGCCAATTATTTTCTGTATGTACTGAGGCATCATTCTGGGTGACAGTAAAATGTTGTTTAAGGCTAGGGGCATACCTTCCCAGGACACATATTCAGCAAGCTCAGTCATGTCTCTCTTTATATAGTCCAGAGAGGTACGTCTCAAGTTATTCACACCAACATGGACTAAGACAGAGTCATAACCGTACCTGTTGTTGAGAGACTTGAGTACATGAGTGATATGGCGGATTCTACCACCTGACAAGCAACTTACTGTGACTATCCCCTTGTCTTGCCTGGTGAGGGGCACATCTGTGTGTCTCATGATAGAGTCTCGTATGAATAGTATGTTGGGTTTGTGGCTGGCCTTAGAGGCTGTGAGACACAGGTATGTGTGCTATGTGTGTTGCTTGGTGCAGTGGGTTGTGATGTGCGTGTGTGCTTTTGCCTTGGATGTCTCTTTTGTTTGGATATGTTTTTGTTGAGAACCTCCACATATGCAGGAATGTACTACACAGGTGTGGGTGGTGTTAGAGGTGTGGTGTTTGTGATATTTGTGCAGACAACCTTCTCAGTGCCAGATGTACTGGCTTGTGATTGAGACAGCAAGGATTCTAGGTTCTTAATGTAATTGCATCTCTCACATATTGTGTTCCTTGGTGGTAGAAGAAGAGGGTTGTCCGTGTACATGAGGCAGTTGCTACACTGTCTCAGGATGTCCATATCAACAAGACTAGCAGGAGAAACCACAGAAAACTGTCCATCCATGGTTGCCAGAATCTGTGGTCGAGAGGTAAAGGATGATAGACTGGGTACTGGGAGTAAAACCTACAACATTCTCATCTACTAATACTATTGGAATACCAAACCTACTTGTTTTACTGTCACTCAATGCAGTCATGTATTTGTTTTCTATGTATTTAAAAATGTACTTCACTTTCGGTTTCACTACATTTTTTTTCATAATAAAAAGAAAATAATGAGGATTTTGTCCTTTTTATCCAGAACCAACTCAGCAAAGTAACCGTTCTTCAAATGTTCTCTTTATCGAAGTGGTACAGCTTTGAGTTTTGTGGACTGGGTCTGCATCTCTTTGCTGTCACATCTCCTTATACATATGAATGCTAGATTTACACCACTTATGAGGAGAACAGCAAACTTGACAAAATGGTAGTTTGTTACTTGGCTCCTGATGAAATGGTCTGTTCCTAATAATGCATTTACTGCATGTTTTGTCTATTTTTTTCACCATCAGTGCTGTTTTGGGATTCTCTGCATATGATATTCCACAAATATTTGAAAACAGGTGTGTCCATGTGATTAATAAGTATACTTATGCCTTGATTTAAAACACGTTTCCCTTACTATAAGTTCTGTGTCCCTGATTTCTGCATCTAGAGATCAAGAGATATTATAATTACCTGAAAACCTATTAGATTTTTCACCTTTTTCACTAGCACCAAAACCATGAAGTATTTCATCACAGCTGTACCAAATGGAGCCTGAGAATGTAAGGAATATATAAAACAATGAAAATTTCTTAGCATGTCAACAAGTCTTCTTTAGCAGTGAATCTTTCTAATTTGACTAGTCCCATATTTACTTTATGCAATATTATTGCTATATGAGAACCTTTTAGTACAGCTGTTGTGCACAGTAAGATATTTACATTTAAGGATTTTGATATGGATACCAATACCAAAAGAGGCAAATATGATAAGAGTGGGTGTCTTACATGATCTCCAGTTCATATCAGCTAAGATCAATCAGAGACAGGTTGATTACAAAGACAAAATGTACTATGCTACCATATACAGATATAAATAATCACTTGTTTGATACCATGGTTGTCATTTATTTGTTTTAAAGGAATTTGGTGGAATTAGATCTATATGAAGCCAAATTATTAGGAGGTTATCATAATCAGGTACTGCAGATGTGTTTTAGATGTGGAAACTGCAAGCTTGAGACAAAATGGCGTTAATTTTGTAACAACAAATTAGAAAATCCTATTATCTGTACTGCAACAATACAAAAACTGTCATTTGTGGGTTACTTTCCTTTCTTTAACATAAATGAATCACACTGTTTCAGACAGATTTAGCTCTGAGCAGTTAGTTCAAGAATTAATGTAATTGAACACAAACTGAAGAGTAATCGCCATGGCTGGAAACACTTAATTGAAATTTCCCATCTTGTTTCTGTTTTTTAAAGACACTGGACTGCTTGCACAGAGACAATTATACTTTAATTGCATTATTTTTAAACAAGCACATAATCTGAAATACGGGTGCATGGTGCATCTTATAATCTTATATCAGTGTTATTCAATCGATTTCTGAAACACTTGCTTCTAGCATGTGCTGAAGTGGAAGCATTTTTTTAAGAATTCTGTTTCAATTTATTTAATTTATTGATTTCTTTGTATTTGTAACTGCAGTGAAGATGAAAAAGCATAAGAAAAAGGGCACTAAGAGTCAGATAAATGCAGATTTTAAAAATAATTTCCTAACTAATCAGTTATGAGGGTCCCTGGGGTACCCAAATAAGTTTCATAAGCTACATGAGGCATATTATCATTATAATGAGATACAGTGTTAATACAAATATTCAAAGCTGGGCACATTTGATTTTAGCATCAATTGGTTTGTCTTTCTTCATATATTAATAGCGAAGGGTTTCTGCAAAAATAATCACATATTTTGTAGTTTATTTAAGCATAAAAATAATAATTTCGTTCTGTCAAAGGCTGTTCTTTTTTTCTCGTAATCTTGGTCCAGTGTACTCATTCCATTAATTGTTTCACAAATTTACCAGCACATTTTATTAATTTAACATTTCTTAACTGAGTTAAGTGGGATGACTCATAGAAACTTTTCAGCCATTACCTTGACATATGTATATATATATATATATATATATATATATATATATATATATACTGACAGTTCCAAACAGGCAAAGATAGACCAAACAAATTCCCCACAGATGGCAACCAATAGTTATAAATGAATCTAGGACCATGTGAGGCAGACATCTTACCACTGAACCACCACAATACCCGTGAGTGCGTAAAGGCAAGTAAACACTCCAAATGGGACAGTTAAACAGCAGTGACAAATCTAAACTAACACCCAACCTGTCTCGCTTCCTCTGATTTAACATGTCCTCTGCTCCCAAAACTGAATAATAAAAATAAAACCAAAATAATATTTTACCTTCAACCTCTCTACATCCAAAATCACAGGGATGCCTGAGTCTAATCTTTACAAAGAAAATTACTTGTGCTCCATAGGGCTACAAAATCATGCCCTATATGGACATGTGGGTATTTTTTATTTGTACATTTGTTATAAATGGGTAAGTGAACTGGTGATCCAAAACTACACAAGCATGACTTGAGGTTATTTCTTTGTAAGTGTTAAGGTGAAATCAACAGTATGTACCAAATGAGGTAACAGGAAAAACAGCAGTATGAATCCAGGGATTACCCCTCAGGAAATATAAGAAGACAATGATAGTTCATTAATGATTCACATTCTTTTGTTCATTCTCCAATTGCACTTAATTCATTTCAAAGCAGAGCCAGAACATCCTTGGCACTCACTGGGTACACGTCTTGAATAGGGGTATATCTGCAGGTGGTTGAGGGTGGATTCCTCAAGCATTGTGCCTGAATCACAAGACACAAAGGAAAAGAACACTGGTGACTTTCCACAGGAAACCACTGCCAGTACAGTTTCAGTGTGTGCACTGGCAATAATTCCTTCGGTCTGGGAGATTTCTCCTTTTGTTGTGTTTGTACAACCCTGAAGTTGATCTGTAAATATACCTATGTGTGTATGCACGTGTGCATGTATGTATAACTTCAGGGGGTAGGGCAATCCTCCATTAAGGTGCAGGGAGGCAAGAGTCACCCAGGATGGACACAAACCTGAAAAGCTGTTATTGTATTACTTCTTGATAGGCAGGCATAAACAACTAACAACTGCTTAAGTAAACTAATGATGCTATGGCTGTGAATGGACTATCAGTCCATTACACAACTATATAAAGTTGCCATTAATTAATTCAAACCGATTCGTAGCATATACTTCATAGTTACTGTATATACTGGTGTTAATGATCAAATGTTAAGCATTAAAAATAAGAGTATTTGTAAGGAAGCCCTTCATGGTATGAGAGACTTATAATTAGGACAACTTGCACCCATCCAGGTGGAACAATCGAAGATGACTGAGAGTATGAAATGCATGTATGTAATGAAAATAATTCACTACATACAGCTCAGTGTGGAAAGGCACAGCAACACAAGATACAGCTACATTGGAAAAACACCATTGCAGATGCCATTATCAACTTTTCTAA
>NC_056728.1:1329272244-1329307244 GCF_019279795.1 Protopterus annectens
CCAGTTACAAGTGGCATCTCACAGGGCTCAGTTCTGGGACCTCTCTTGTTCGGTATATACTTCTCTGCAGTTCAGGCTAACACAGGGGGATTATGGCTGACAAAGTTTGCAGATGACTGCAAACTGGGGACCATAATCGCATCTCCAGCTGACACAAGCATTCTCCAAAAGGGTCTCACAGAGATGGATGCTTGGTGCCAGAGCCACGACCTCAAGCTAAATGCTAAATAGTGCATAGTTATCCCCTTTGGGAAAAACAAGGTGCCCACAAATTACCACATAGGTGGTAATCCATTAAGTACGGAAGAAGTAATTAGAGATTTGGGGACCAACGTAGATAGTAATCTCTCCTTTGATAATCACGTTGCCAAAGTGGTTAGAAAGACCTTCTATATAGCCCACCTTATCATGAAAGGGTTCGCATCTAGATCAAGAGAGGTCATTGTGCCCCTCTACTCATCACTCATCAGGCCCATAATTGAATACAATACCCCTTTTGGGATGTACCTTACCCGACACCTGCAGCAACTGGAGAGACCCCAAAAGTACCTCACCAAGAGGATCATGGGCTACAAACAGATGTCCTATGCAGCTCGACTAAAGAAACTCCAGCTCTACTCAGTTGCTTACCGCCTACTCAGAGGCGATCTATGCCTGACGTATAAAGCCATGTCAAACCCAGAATTAATGGACATGCTCAACCTCAAAAAATCCAAGTCCCTTAGAGCTACATGCTCCAGGGACCTAAACCTCAGCACAAAAATAAATAGGACATGCTGGAGGGACAGATTCATTTCCCAGAGGCTCCCCTCACTCTGGAATAGAATCCCAATTCATGTTAGACATAGCCCTCGCTGACCCTCTTCAAGCGAAATTTGGACGTGGATGGGAAATCGCAAATTCACCCCTGGGATCTCTCCTGTGTCCCTGATAGACAGAGGCACAGTAAACTAATCTTAAAAGGGTACCTTCTGTGACCTACTTTACAGAGGCACAGTAGGCTAATCTAATAGGGAGGCGGAAGCCAAATACACTCTGGCTAGGCTTATAAATGCCCTAGGGCAGATAGCCTAGTATCTACCTATGAACCTATATATATATATATATATATATATATATATATATATATATATATATATATATATATACATAGATAGATAGATATTCACCTGAAAAATATATATATAACTATATGGCTTTTTCTATCTTCTTCTTCTGTAGTCGCCTGCATGCCATTCCTAAATATTATTGCTAATCTCCTCTTTACTCCTCAAACTTTGGTGTTGGCTTCTTCTCTTAGATAATTTTTGCTCAGAATCCTCTTGATCTCTTTCAACTTCAGTTTAGTTCTATATCAGGTACTCCTTCTGCATTCATCATCATTCAGATGTTTCCTCACCTGGATCTCTTTTCCAGATTATCCAAGTTGTTCCTCTCCCATATCACTGTATTTTCCAACTCAGTCACTCTTTTATTTTTCTCCCACATCTCTGATCTTGCTGCTGTCCCTTCCTTTTCCAGATATTGGATTCTTAATTTAAAGCATTATAATTCAGATTGCTGACTGTAGTTCTCATTGCTCCCACATCCTCAACTATTCCAACAAACTTTTTGAACAAAATACAAGGTTACCTTTCCTGTGGAGCCATGTTCAAGGCAGTTCACTTGTACTCCAGTCCTTCTTGTTTCTGCTTTAAAGTAACATATGGTAGTTACACTGACAGTCTTATTTTTGTTTGTACAGTTTGCAATGAATATGACTTGGAGATTTTTTCATCTCTTAGATCAGAGAAAAGCAGTTTGTCATTTACTTCTAATATCAGTTAGATGTTTCTGATTTTTTATTGATCCTTTTCCATAGCAATCGTGTCCGTGCCTCAGTAGCAGCCTAACATCAAGAAAATACATTCTAATTTGACTAGTATTAAAAGTAAATGAGAAGTTACTTTTACGTAATCTAATACATGAAAAATGTCCCAAGTGATATTGTGTATCCCTGCAAATAAAGATTGTCAGTGTAATAACCATATATCTTCAACAAATATTTGTTATTCATAAATAGTTATGTTCAAAATGCATCATAAAAATTGTGGCATTGCAGGATGTTAGTAGTACACCCACTGCCATGCATTTTTTTTGTACATAAAAGTTACACACAAAAAGACCTTGGTCCTAGTTAGATTTAACAAAACATTTTTAATGTATAGATTTATATATTTCATATATTTCAGTGGATTCTGTGGTGGTACAGTGGTAGCATTGTTACCTCACAGCAAGAGGTTGTCCCGTTTCGAATCTTGGCTTGGCTTGGGAGTCCCTTCTGTGTGGAGTCTGCATGTCCTCCCTGCGGTTGAGTAGCGTTCAAAAGACATGCATAAATGGGCGTGCCTTCATTGAAGGTTGGGCGTCAAGCTGGCACCTCAACATTTCATACAAATCTACTGTCAATCATTAGCGGACCGGAGTTCCGCTGTGGCGACCCCTTACTGGGAAAAAGCCAAAAGACAAACAAGATTTATATATTTCAGTGTATCTAATGTCACTCAAAAGTAGCTAGATTCCAACAAAAAAGGTGTAACTTGTATAAAAGATAACGTTTGTCTCATAAACAAAATGCTGAGCTGGTTACTGTTACTTCAAAAAAAGTTAGTACTTTGCCCAAACAATAATAAACAGAGTTAATATTACTAATAACTGGCCAATCTGGTGGAAATGCAAATTACTAAAGTTCTGATATGTCTTTGGTATACAATAAAGTATTGAAACTGTAGCATTCTCATAGTAAAATCACCCATCTGAGGTTCAAATAACAATCATTTACCTTTACTTTAAGTCAAGAAAGTTAATACATTTGATCATGAAGTAATATATGTCAGTATAATGCAATGTAAACTCATCATTCAAAATAGAATATACCTTTCCATAAAACTCTCACTACATCAAAACAATCCCCCGGATTCATGAAGCTCGGCGCAAAGCCGGTGTAAGGCCTGCGCCGGCCGTGCAGCATACAAATGGCGTAGCAGTGCCACATGCATAGTAATGAGTGTGCGCTGCAACCACAACCACGTGCATAGGGCACTTGCGCGAGTCCAGGGAGCCTAACTAGGTTGCGCTTGGAGGCGTGGCCAAGTTGGCAGGCGATGAGCAACCTAATGTGCTGAGTCTCACAGGCCGCCTGCAATAGTAACCTACAAGTGTCCGTGGACAATGAAACGTATGCAAAGTATGCTACATAGTACCCGTCCACACAAAATGGAGAACCAAAACATAAATGCACGACATACAAAATGTTCCCATTCATGGAACACATGATACTCAGAATACTGTGTCCATTACGTATTGCACTGTCAGCAGTCATACCCAGCGGAGGTGTACTGCATCATGTCAGCGCGCCGCAAATACACACGATCAGCCCCATGGGCACGGTCACCAGCAGTCCCACAGTGGTAGTGATAGTACACAGCCGGGCATTCGTGGCCATATAACAACCATAAAGAAACCAGAAATCCCAAACACACACAAACATATGTACAGTAAAATGTGCCATCCACAGCAACGTAACTGTCACATACACATAGGATGGCATATGCCGAATCAGAATATCCAGAAGCAGAACCCATGCATGCAAATGTAATACACAACAACCCCGTCATAGCACATAACCCGCACCCATGTCCAAATGTCCACCCAATCCAGCTAGCAGCCATGCGCAGCTGCACACCTACACAGAGCGGGTATACCCCATATGTAGTAGGAAGTATTGTCCTAGGCAGTGACAGGCTTGCAAATATGTACCCCACATATGTCAACATCCCATCCCAGGTATTGAAATCCAAATGGCTGCATGTGAATGTGCCGGCAGAATGTGCACATCCCACGTGTGGTTACTGACCTGTCGAAACCCCTTAGGTGTTCACACGCCACGGTGTCCATAACTGTACACATCTGGACAAAGCAGTATGTGCAGCCACAGTACTGATGAGTAGCTATGCAGACATGCCAAACACAATACACAGGGCGGAATAGCCGTCCACCAAGCAGGCCACCCCAGCAGGGTTGCCACATGCACAGATTGTCAAGGTGGGACATCACTCGCAGATGTGTGGATCTGTATGGTAAAACACCCACGGCCAATGCAAAGGATAGAATAACACATATATGCAAGAATGAATGGTTATTGCATAGCATGTGAGTAGCTTAAGCTATCCAATATAATAGTCATGTGTACCAGATACAAAATGCCTGTAACATGCAAGTAGTAATGAAGGTAAGAAATACACGACTGTGTTAATATCACAGGACATATGGCACATGTCAAGTGTCCACGCAGGATACAAATGTCCATAATGGGGCCTCCCCTGCAAAGAGGAATAAGTGCCAACCCCACCCCCCACCGAAGTATCAGCAGTAGAAATACAACCCAATGACACACCAACACCACTGTCCAACCCATGACAGCAACAAAAGCTGGACAAAGACCAACACGATGCGTGCACAAATAGGGACACATGTAAGCGGTGCTCCCACAACCTTCAACAGGCCACCGAATAATAGTATGTACATACGCATGAAATGCTGCGAAGGATGTGTGGTAGTCCCCAGTATCACAGAGGTACGTACACATATACACTGTAACCAACCATCACATATGTTCACTGTAACACAGCATACCTGCAGGTAATACATAGTTCAGTCATGTGCTACATAAATATACACGTATGAATGATGACAGGGGATAGACAATTGTGAATGGGAACAACGCACAACATGGAATATGCATGATAACCGGCACCACCCACATCATTGTATGCCAACAGCATACGCTATTGTCGGTTGTCCAAACACCCATGTCTGTAAACATGGATGGAATATCATAGCAATAACCCACGCCTGGGTGAGGGTAATGCTGGATATACCCACGTTGGCGTGGTGCGGTCCTGAGGGCGAAGCCCGAGGGACCAAACAAAGGCAACCGTGGGTAAATACAGCATTACCCACACCCAGAAGTGGGTTATTGCTATTATACCATGACATCATGTAAGAAAATAAACTATTAATTCCCTTACATAATGGCACAGTAGAATGCCTGTCTGCTGCCCATCCACAGAAGTCTGGCATCCGCGGCGGCACTGATGTACTGCGCGAGATGTCCGTTGCTAATATTGAAACTGTCTCGCTATGTTAAACTCAGTTAACATAGCAAAACACTACAAAAAAAGCAACGGAGAGCTTGCTGTCCCCATTGCTTTGTTTCACAACCTGTCTCGCTATGTTAAATGTGTGTAGCATAGCGAGACTGCCTCAAAGTAAGCAACGGACATCTCCGTGGCTTATTTAAAGCTGTCACGCTATGTTAAACCCATGTAACATAGTGAGACAGGTCTTAAATACCGAGGTATACTAATGGAAATAGGTCCGGGCGACCGGACCGTTCTCCATTACTATAACACGATGTACAACGGGCACGCTGGCCAATCAGCGTGCACGGTTTGGAATAATGGGGGGGTTATGGTATAATAAACATGGACAAACCGTGCCCATGTGCCTCGTCTGACATTCGTACACGGTCAGGGCAGTTCTGTACACTAGGCGGACAAGACCAAACCCAGAGCACCACAGGAACACCCTGACAATCAAAGACCGGTATGCATTGGGGCTATAAGCCTCTGTGATCTGAATATCCCTGCGGTTACGCCATATGCATCCTGGGTCAAGAGCATTAGGGAATAGGGAATGTGTAACATGTAGTACCACACTTTTCCCAGCAGGAGAATGGATGCCTGTGACGTAAGTGAGTGCGGGGGGGGGCGGGAATATGTTAATGTAGCTATGTACCATGGGTATGCATATAAATGAGACAGAACACCAAACGTGTAGTGGTCACAGCAACTGGCCAACGTGAATGCAGTCCTGTTTGAATTACAACTACAGAACATATAAATGTGAACGTGTAATTAATGCGTCTGTGCCGCAAAGACAGTTACATATGTAAAGGTGGAAGTGTGTTCCGCATACGTCCGTTAACTGGATCACAGATATGTCCCTGGAACTGTCACAACTAATACAGGCCACGTAAGCACACAGACTCGGTAAACATATTTAACCCGGAATACGGATATGCATGTGCGCCTGCACGTAACCCACAATAAGGGAATGCAAGTGCACCTGTGTGTGTGTGATTCGCTCACAGCAGAGTAACCTAATGCCGTTACCCCCACATTAGTTATACACGTCTCAGAACTGTCAGCCTCTGAAAGTATGGAACCGGACAATGCCATGCAAAGTACTGGTACAAATAGTGAGAAACATGATATGTGCTAAGACAAACATAGAAAGTGGATAGAATAATGGGTGTGTTAGTAGCAGGGATTGACGAAGGTTATGCATTCGTAACCTGACCTACCTGTCAGAAGGTGCCACCGTAAGTCTCACATGAAATGCAAGCAAATTGCCAGATAGACACAGGTCAATGTAAAACACACCTAAGATAAAGGGTAAACCATCCGTACACTCTGCCAGTATCTGTACAGTGGAAAGGTATGGTTATAGATGTGTGTACACAGGTAATTTATACATTTATATTATTTTATTTTACATTTGCTGACCGGGATAGTCCGACTGGATATATGTCCATTGTCAGCGGAGTCCCGTGGAGAAAAGCTCCGACAGGGTTAACAATGACAGATAGTTACAAAGACATATAGACAATCTACATAGTATACAATGAAAAAGATCTTTACAGTAGACACTACAGTTGGTTACAGTTCATTATATTCACGATAATTCGCAATCAGTTGAGTAAGACAAAGATGGCCTAATCTTGAGTTAATATGTGTTAGTCTAGATTGATCTTATAGGTGGAATTGCTCATAGGACTGTTATGATTTGGAGAGGGTAGGGTTCATGTAGGACAGTCATATTAGACAGACATTAACAAAGCAAGGTATGAAACGAGGGGTTTACATGTATATATGTACACACAACAGACCTATGTCCGTATAGATGACACATGGATATAAATATGCCAAGTAATAGATAATATGGGTAGTCAAACAGACATCCACGAATGGGGAACAAACAGCAGCAGACAAAATCACTGGCCAGACAGTGACAGTCCAGCAAGTTCTACACTTAACATGCACACTGGTGTCCATGGTAGGACTCCAAAAGTTTATCCATTCGCAGCACCTGCTATGATTGACGTGAAAGAAGTGACAGCTGCAAAGATGAATCAGCTAAACATGCACTAAAAGCAGGTTCAAGGGTGATGACACGTGTCCATGAAATGCAGGACATATGAACAGATACCCCTAGAGTGGGGAGTGCATATAAGTGCGTCCACATCCCAGTACCACACATATTAAGCATGTGTAATGTGTACCGTAGAGGGTTGCAGGCATGGGAACCTGGGTATGCAGAAATGGGCCTAGGTGTTGTTTGGCAGAGAATCTGTAGGCCTGCCCCGTGGGAGGGATGTGGGTATAGCACATGCCTTTATCCCCACTAATGGTGCAAAGCATCCACAGGATAATGCGGAAAGCAGGTTGGAAATATGTACAGCCCTAAATCAGTGTCATGTATGCGAATCCCATGGATGGACATGCGTACGACCAAGATGGTGCCCATAACTGGAAAACTGTCAGAATAACACAGCTGCAGTAAGGCATAGTACAGGAAATACAGATAGGGACAATATCATAAATACCCCAGACAAAGTCAGACCATTGTGCGAATACTGGCGTAGCCATGCATACGGATGTTATGAGTGTCACTAATCATGCAATGGAAATAGCGGTCACCATCACCTATCGCACAGTCCGCAATGCCTAGGCAGCAATCAGCGAGGAAGGCACATCACTATGTGAAAAGTAACAAGGGCAAAGGCCGAACGTCAGGGCATGTACACATAATGACAACAGGTCAAGGGTATGAAGGAGCTAACCTGTCCAAAATACATGTACTGAACCGGTGATACTAGGTGGACAGGTGGGAAGAAAGACAGCAGGACAAATGTGCAAACATGTATAAGTCATACCCCGGAAGATGTGAATGACAACGTATGCCCCACGAAGGTCAATGTGGAAGGTAACCAGACACAAAGGTAACTGTCCCCCAGGGTGTCATGACGTGTCAACATAACAATTACCAGGCCCCCATAGTCATACGTGGGCCCCGCCACTGACGGAAAGCACAAATAAGACGCACACATATGGTACATGAAAGAACAATTAGTGTGGATAAGCAGATGTAGACCTGTGTGAGGAGTACAACTGTCTGTGTGGGTGTGACGTGCAAATACAAAGTAATGTCATGCGGTCTGTCATGCCGCCATACACTGTGTGTGTATTGTAGTCAGACAGTAGGTATGTTGTATCAGACACATACTCTGCAACTGCACAGATGTACGCAGACTGTGTAGAAGTATGCCTCATATGTTTGCTGTGTTCCACGTAACAGTAACAGTCCGGCACCCTCATGATAACTGACGACAGGAAACGACAAACATGCGATGAAGACACCAAATCAGACAGAAATGCCATACGCATGCATAACATATCACTGTGCCCACTATCAATGTTTCTAAGAGCAACATGTCATGACTGGCCCTGAGTGTCCCACTATCACATAAGGCCTTGTCCAGATATACGCTCCTTGAGGTGGAGTGTTATGAACAGACACAGATACATGTGTGTGGAAACAGTATTATCTACTGCAAGACGATGAAATGTGCCGCAGTAGGAGGGGCAGTACTTTCCGCAGGTATGTACTGGAATGCACATCAAACAGCAGTCTACATGGACTACCTATATTGGCGACACTTGCACAGATGATGATAGTGGGACATACACACGACCATGCACACAGCTCAGATAGACATACACACACCATACACAGGCAATGATACAGTAAGTCTATGGCATGTACGAGTACAGTGACAGTACAGCAAGGATAGCTGTCTGCCAAGATATACAGCAGATGTCTGTAGGGCGTGTAACACCTCCCGGAACACGGACGTTGCATGGACATGTGGATCTGCATCGTACCACACTGCTATGTGTAAGCTGTGCACATATGCGATACATGGGACTGATAGTTGTCCATGCAAGAGCAGCGCCACGGGCATAAAATTTGTATATACATCAAGAGAGATACAGACAGACACATGTGGCAAGGCCGGTAGTGGAACCTACACATCAGTACCCTTACACACCACAGCAGGACGCACGTAGAGAACACACTACGGAGGTCGCTAAGCACAGCAGACACACAGGCAGTCCACTAGCTGCGTCTCAACATCCGCAAACACAGAGATGTCAGCAGGATATATGTGTGTTGCAAAGCGTCTAAAACCATAACCTATGAACCCATGCGGCTGGGAGCATAGACACACACACACATCTGGCAGGCATGGGAATTGACCTTACACCTACCTACCCTATTGCACGACAGTATGACACAATGGCAAAACGCGCTACTCGGAGTACTGAACACAGCACTGTCAGAGGCATACGTCTATGTGGGTGACATCATCCACAAAGGAATAGACGCTGATAGCAAATGTATGTGTTGTGAAGCGTCTAAAAGCATTACTGTCCCCAGAGGTGGCTGGAAACACACACAGACACACACACACTGGGAAGGGCTGGGAGTCGAACCTACACCTAACTACTTGAACACACTACAGCATGATGCATTTACAGAACGCGCTACCGAGATTACTAAGCACAGCACAGTCAGAGGCATACTTCTAGGTGGGTGACATCATCCGCAAAGGAATAGACGCTGATAACAAATGTATGTGTTGTGAAGCGTCTAAAAGCATTACTGTCCCCAGAGGCGGCTGGAAACACACACACACACACACACACACACACACACACACACACACAGTGGGAAGGGCTGGGAATCAAACCTACACCTAACTACATGAACACACTACAGCATGATGCATTTACAGAACGCGCTAGCGAGATTACTAAGCACAGCACTGTCAGAGGCATACTTCTAGGTGGGTGACATCATCCGCAAAGGAATAGACACTGATAGCAAATGTGTGTGTTGTGAAGCGTCTAAAAGCATTACTGTCCCCAGAGGCAGCTGGAAACACACACACAGTAGCAAGGGCTGGGAGTCGAACCAACACCTAACTACATGAACACACTACAGCATGATGCATTTACAGAATGTGCTACCGAGATTACTAAGCACAGCACAGTCAGAGGCATACTTCTAGGTGGGTGACATCATCCGCAAAGGAATAGACGCTGATAGCAAATGTATGTGTTGTGAAGCGTCTAAAAGCATTACTGTCCCCAGAGGCGGCTGGAAACACACACACACACACACAGTGGGAAGGGCTGGGAATTGAACCTACACCTAACTACATGAACACACTACAGCATGATGCATTTACAGAATGCACTAGCGAGATTACTAAGCACAGCACTGTCAGAGGCATACTTCTAGGTGGGTGACATCATCCACAAAGGAATAGACGCTGATAGCAAATGTATGTGTTGTGAAGCGTCTAAAAGCATTACTGTCCCCAGAGGCAGCTGGAAACACACACACACACACACACACACACACACACAGTGGGAAGGGCTGGGAGTCGAACCTACACCTAACTACATGAACACACTACAGCATGATGCATTTACAGAATGCGCTACCGAGATTACTAAGCACAGCACAGTCAGAGGCATACTCCTAGGTGGGTGACATCATCCGCAAAGGAATAGACACTGATAGCAAATGTATGTGTTGTGAAGTGTCTAAAAGCATTACTGTCCCCAGAGGCGGCTGGAAACACACACACACACAGTGGGAAGGGCTGGGAGTCGAACCTACACCTAACTACATGAACACACTACAGCATGATGCATTTACAGAACATGCTACAGAGATTACTAAGCACAGCATTGTCAGAGGCATACTTCTAGGTGGGTGACATCATCCGCAAAGGAATAGACGCTGATAGCAAATGTATGTGTTGTGAAGCGTCTAAAAGCATTACTGTCCCCAGAGGCGGCTGGAAACACACACACACACACACACAGTGGGAAGGGCTGGGAGTTGAACCTACACCTAACTACATGAACACACTACAGCATGATGCATTTACAGAATGCGCTACCGAGATTACTAAGCACAGCACAGTCAGAGGAATACTCCTAGGTGGGTGACATCATCCGCAAAGGAATAGACGGTAATAGCAAATGTATGTGTTGTGAAGTGTCTAAAAGCATTACTGTCCCCAGAGGCAGCTGGAAACACACACGCACACACAGTGGGAAGGGCTGGGAGTTGAACCTACACCTAACTACATGAACACACTACAGCAGGATGCATTTACAGAACGTACTACCGAGATTACTGAGCACAGCACTGTCAAGAGGTATACTCCTAGGTGGGTGATATCATCTGCAAAGGCAAGAATGCCAATTGGGAATAAATACAGCGTGAGCAGTCACACAGCATGTTACTATCCCAAGGCAGACGTACAGTAACACGGCGGTGCTGCACTCGGGAATACTACCTATCTACGGAGCAGTACAGCCCAAAATGGATATAGGATGCCCCACAGACAGTACACCCTTTGAGAGAGCAACCAGTGTGTATGATGTAGGCATCCATTGTGGCATAGCAACTACATATAATTCGCATGGACGGCCACCATGGCTATGCAGGATGTCATTGGGCATGGCTACACGCCTAGTATCAGACGTCGGTGCCGAATGTACTGTGTGTCCATGCATGGCGTACTGGGCATGCTCACACACTTAGCATTTGCGAAGTGCAAACATGCATACACATGGAGTGTAACCATGAAAGGGCAGAGTGTGGAACGTACTGTGTGTCCACCTACACAACAGCAAACCAGGCATGCTCACACATGTAGCGGTTGCAAAGGGGAAACATACATGCACACGGGGTATACGCACAGAAGGGCACAGTGTGCACTGTACTGTGTGTCCATCTACGCAACTGCTTACTGGGCATGCTCACACACTTAGCATTTGCAAAGTGCAAACATGCATTTGCAAAGTGCAAACATGCATACACATGGAGTGTAATCATGAAAGGGCAGAGTGTGGAACGTACTGTGTGTCCACCTACACAACAGCAAACCGGGCATGCTCACACATGTAGCGGTTGCAAAGGGGAAACATACATGCACACGGGGTATACGCACAGAAGGGCGCAGTGTGCACTGTACTGTGTGTCCATCTATGCAACTGCTTACTGGGCATGCTCACACACTTAGCATTTGCAAAGTGCAAACATGCATTTGCAAAGTGCAAACATGCATACACATGGAGTGTAATCATGAAAGGGCGGAGTGTGGAACGTACTGTGTGTCCACCTACACAACAGCAAACTGGGCATGCTCACACACTTAGCGGTTGCAAAGGGGAAACATACATGCACACGGGGTATACGCACAGAAGGGCGCAGTGTGCACTGTACTGTGTGTCCATCTACGCAACTGCTTACTGGGCATGCTCACACACTTAGCATTTGCAAAGTGCAAACATGCATTTGCAAAGTGCAAACATGCATACACATGGAGTGTAATCATGAAAGGGCGGAGTGTGGAACGTACTGTGTGTCCACCTACACAACAGCAAACCGGGCATGCTCACACACTTAGCGGTTGCAAAGGGAAAACATACATGCACACGGGGTATACGCACAGAAGGGCACAGTGTGCACCGTATTGTGTGTCCATCTACACAACTACTTACTGGGCATGCTCACACACTTAGCATTTGCTACGCGCCGTCCAGCATGCAGACGGAGTGTACACACTGCAGGTCACAGTAAGGTAAACCTGTCCACACGCACAGGGTGGTCACACATGCAGCTACTCGTACACACACAGATGACATCACAGGCATCACGGGTGCAGGTCAAACATGTACACACTGCAGTGAACACTGTAGCTGCCATGCCAGCACCATGTCATCGGTGCAGCAGTAAGCCTCGCGGTCCTACAACAGCATGTGACATATGTCCACAGGTCTGTGTAGCAGTGTACACCAGTTGTGCAGAGTACACATGTACTAACAATGATCCAACATGTGTGATGTAGTCCACCCATATCTGTATACATGGACTGGTCGCCTCCACACATACCACGGCCCTGACACAGCTGTGACACATGACTGCTGCTATACCAGGGTGAACCAATGTCCGGATATGTCATACATGTGACTGTCTGGATGTGTGCATGGACTGCACACATGACACATACACAGCCTGTGATGTACCACATGCATAACACTGGCGTACGCGGTGCTACACACATGAATGGAAGGTGGACCCATGTCTGTGGAATGCTCCCACTGCAGGGTGTAGCGGTGTTGACTGGGACACATACCCTTGTATTGTTTGCCTGTGACAGCTGTGATACCATACCACAGTCCATGTCCCATGTATGTCAACACACATGTCATAACATAGCAATCCATACACACATGGCAACAGGAGACACATGTGACACGTGTACTGTGCATGGAGCAGCCATGCATGAGCAGTGGCCGATGTCCATAACATAGTTGCAACACCCTACCACATGCGTACCCATCATAGGAGCCGTTATATGGTGGCATAGAAACAGCACGTATGGAGGTATGCATGTACATCATGTGTTTAAACACCTGTCCACATGCATGTGTGCAGTTGGTGGCTCACAGGTGTGTCACACACCATCCTACCCTGCCATGTGCATACAGTATGCTATGTCACTGTTACATGACAGTGCTGACATAATGCACACCCAGCAGTCAGGTGTCATCGCCTGTATGTCACATGGCAACTGTAACACCTACCACCTACCACCTACCAAGTGCATATATCGGCACATCTGCCGGATACAGTGTTGGTACACATAATGCACTACATACCGCTGCATGCCTGCACATGTATCATATGGCGGGTGTAGTATCCCCAGCACTGACATGTGTGCATGAATGTGTGCCCATGTATGCCACATATCGGGGGGAATATGTCCCATGTGCTACACATCCCTGTACACCATAGTAGAGATCTGTACATACCTCAGTGTGGGGTGCATGGATTTGGATAGTGCAGTACATGCAACACGTTGTCTCTCCGTGTATACATGTGTGGTCACCACAATGTGCGTGTGTTGACATGTTGGTATGTCTGCTGCTTGGTGTGAGGGTGTATGCAAATATACTGTTGTGAACGGACACTAACCACACAGGGTGACCATCCCGTACTGGTGCTGCATTGCACAACCCTGTTGATGCCATAGGTGTGAGCCATACTGGCCACCTGTGCAAGTCTGCCCCCTGTGACATGGCGTGTGGGTGCATAGTATTGTGAGGGTGCTGACCACACAGGCAGGTGTCCCCATCTGCACACTATGGGGTGTGCGTCATAGTGGTGTACACACCGCGATTGCGACCATACTCCTGTACTGTTACAGGGTCTCACTGCTGCACAGCATGCCCCACAGCTGACAGGTGACACATGCAGTCAGTGGCCAGCACGCTGTGTACGACACCTGCACCATGTCACCATACCTGTAGTGTGTCCTGCTATGTATGTGACATCTCTGTCCACTGTAGCCTGTGGCACCGACCACATGCGTCAGGTGCAGTATATGTGCGGACTTGTGTGTCATGTAGGTGTCCAGGCAGGTTACGGGTACATGTAGTATGCTGCTATTGCCAGATGTGCCTGTGGGTAGTCCACAGCTACACGTGGGGGACCGATAACAGTGCTCCCTGTAGGCACATGCGAGTACACCATAGGAGGGATTCAGGTTATCAGAATCAACATGGTGCTACACATGTAACCATCACACATACCGTGAACACATCACAATGCATGCTGCACCTGCACAACATGGTATGTCTGCTGCATGTTGGCAATACACAACCCACGTCACATACGCATCTGTCAGTTTTCATACACAACCACTGCAACATACACATCCCACGCTATGCATACACAGGTATCACATACACCTCTCACTATCCTGTCCACCCTGTGCATCAGAATATATTTGCATAACCCTGCACCGATGGTGTGGATGACAGGGATGCGGCAGAGGCTTCATCATATGCACAGGGTGATATGTTAGCCAGGGGCATAGGCTGCACCAATGGATAACATCATGTGTGTGTGTAAGGGCCAGTGAGTTTACTGGGTAGTTCTGTGCAGAATGCATGTGGATGTGGTGGAGCCCTACAGTTGTGTCTGCTGTGTGTGGGTATGTGTGTACACAGTTCAGCCATATGTGATGCCTACACGGGGTATAATTGACAGCCCCAGACTGTACAGTGCAGGTTGTACAGCTCACTGTGTCCGTCTGCGGCCACGTGACCTGTGCCTGCCTGGGGTTGCACGGGCACTACCAGGTGGAGGTATAGAGTGGCTACTGTCCGATGACACATGTCTGCTGGAACCGTGCCCATGATGGGACCGGCCAGGGCCATGTCCACGTGGCCTGCTGTGTCCTTGTGTGGACAGTGCAGCACCAGCTGCACTGCTACTGCTACCGGCACTATGGGAGTGGAAATGAGAGGTGGCATGCACACGTCGACCTCCACTAGGTGGTGTTGCTGGCCTACGACCACGTGTCTTACACCTCACCCCTACCAGGTGTTCCAGCACAGACAGCTCACGCTCGTGGATTGCCATGCCTCGGTCGAGGATTCCAACCATTTCACCTAATCGCCTATCCAGTACATTAGCAATCTGCTGTTGAGCATTCGCCAATGACTGGATGTTGTCATTTAGGGTACGGATTGCAGCCCGCTGCAGCCTCTGCCCTTCTTGGTTCTGCCGTTCTGCACGTGCCTGTGCCACCATTACAGTCTGGAACATGCGTCTGGTGATACCAGCTGCTGCACCCTGTACTGCAGGTGCATGTCTGCCAGAGGTCCTCCTATGAGCAGCACCAGCCACATGCCTGTGTGGCACATCACCAGTCATTACACTGGCAACATGGTGTGTAGTCACACCTTCTGTAGCCACCACACATTCCTGTTCAATGCCAACAGACGCTGACTGTCCTTCCTCTATGGGCAACGGTAATGTGGTATGTTTTGGCATCAGAACTGTGTGCGGGGATGAGGGGGACATAGGTGGGATGGTAACCAATGGCGCAGATTCTGCCCCTGACAACCCTGCCTGTACCTCATGCATATGGTCATCACCGCTAGTATCTGTGGGACACTAACATCAGATGGACCGCAGGAGGGTAACGCACCTACACCACCTGTGAATGCAAAGACATACTGTAAGGTACATTACACACTGGCACGCACACACACACACAGACACACATACACAGACACACACACACAGACACACACAGACACACACCCACAGACACACACAGACACACACCCACAGACACACACAGACACAGACACACACCCACAGACACACACCCACAGACACACACAGACACACACCCACAGACACACACACAGACAGACACACACACACAGACACACCATGCATGTGATATTACAGATGGCATGCAGCATTCCTGCACTACATCACAGGGAATGCAGCTCAGACATTAATAGTGTTAGTATGCATACCACCCTGGGGTGCACACTACATCAAGCAGGTGTCATATCAGTAGGCATGCAGTACACACAATCATGGTAGTTTGCATGCATCACCTTGATACACCATGTGGCCACAAACAGGTTAACAGTACACATTGCTGATGTTACCTTGACATGTACTCTGCTGACATGTGCAGTGACATGTATACATGTGTGACACAATGGTGTCCCGCCACATGCACCGCATCATAATGGGCTTCACAGTGCAGTGTTGTGTGTACAGCCTACAGATAGAATGCATGTTCTGCACATATGTATGTGCAGGTGTGGTTAGTGTGGGCCGTGTACATAGCTATACAGTGTGGAGTACTGGCACTGTGCCACTGCATGGCAACATGACACATGTATGTTGCTGTGCAATGCATAACATGGATGCATTGCAATGCCATGACTGCAACAGTCATGCTGTTCCACAGCACGTATATGGTAGACATCGGTGACACCTCCGGTGGCTGCAGACAGGCATTCCGGTTGTCCGGTGTAACACATGATATGTACAGGTGGTCCACTACGGCTATGCTTGCACTATGTGTGGACAATGTGCAATGGGGTCTATCCACATCAGGCGTACTGTGTGGAAACATGCCTGTGGCTATCACCCATGGTCATGTGTGAACGGGACTTGGACAATTGTGTGTGATGGGCATCCTGTACACATGTCTGTGGTGTCCCATGTGACATACACCCATACATGTCAGAGGTGTCACACTCCACAGGGCTATGCAGACAACAGTGTGGATGTTTGGTATGTCGGGTGTGGGTCATGTGATGGTGTGACAATATTGCAGACAGAACACCGCCAGCTTGGGACATGTCGAGTGGCGTGTCACAATGTGTGCACACAATGCAGGGGCATATGTCACATTGGTGACACCTGTGTGCTGCCCAGATCACTGCTCACTGTGTGGTACTGTGTGCGTACCACGAATGTTGTTCCAATGCATACTACATATGCATCCATTGTAGAACACCTTCACCGTGGTATGCATAGCTGACCGCACATATCACATTGACAGGTACTGTGGTTACATGCCAGTGTATAATAACGGTTGTATCTACTGCACATGGGTGGCATGTGTGTGTCTGGTGGTGCAACCTGTATAACGTGACTGGAACTAAACCCAGGTGTGCATGTTATACCTGGCCACATGGCAAATAACTCTACACTGTAACATTCCTGATACTGACAACAGTCTCACCTGCGATGGACCCCTGTCCATGCAACACGCCAGAGGTACCTGTATAGGGGCGACACAACAGTATAAACATCAGCCATGACTGTATGACAGCCACAGTTTGCACTGTGCATATGACATCATGTACCTGTGTGATAGCATATGGTATGCACACGTCTGCATACACAATGTAGCATACTGTAGTATGCGGCTTGTGTACCCATATACCTGGCATGTGTTGTTACTTTACATGATGTACAGTGACACCTGCAACTACAGTGGATATCATACTCATATGCAAGACCGACTTACCAGGCAACTCCAGGCTCATTGGTTGGGAGACACCCACCTCCACGATGGCGGCTAGTGTTTCAGCATGCTGTTCCCTGGGTGTCCCCAGACTGGCCAGGAGCTCCTCTGTGTGTGTGAGTGGGGGCTGGGTTGGAGGCCCACCACCTGTTCCACCTTGTTTTCTGGCGATTGCAGTGGCACGCTGTTTTGCATGCCATGTGAGGTCCGTGCAGTGTCGGCGTACCTGCTGGTAGGTGCGGTTGTTGGCACCGACGTCATTCACCCTCCTGCGCATATCCTGCCACAGGTCATCCCGCTGCTGTGCTTGCTGTGGTACATGGCTGAACAGCACGTCATAGTTGTCATGGAGCAATGGTATGATTACTTCATCCTCCTGGTGACTGAAGGCTGGGAGTCATGAACGTGGCATTATCTGTAAGACAAAATGATGGTGACAGGTCACATTCACACTGATGTACTGGCATACCGCTGAACATACTTTGCTATGACATGTACGACATCTGCACAGTAATCTCTGAGACGCAGCATGACACTGACACTGCTGATGTGTTGCTCTCACACCGTTATGCAGTGGATAGCATATCTCTGTGTCAACTCATCACACTGTACATACTCCATGTAGATGGTAACCTGCTGTGGACATGTGTACCTGCCTGCACCTGTGTTCTTACCAATCTGCACTTGGCCCAATGTGTCCACAGTTCTACTGTTCACCTGGATGCTGTGTATATGTCACATGGCATCACAGACGCAGCCATTATGGACATCAGCAGTGGCACTGCACACATACACATGGACACCTGTACATGCATGTGTTTTGCCATATACATCTACTCAGCACTGTACGCAAGTTGAACATCCTGCCACGGCTCACCTGTATTGCACATGTGATACACATGGGACAATGTCTAATCATATGACATGTGTAGGGATGGTCAAACATAGCATGTGCGTGCGCACGTTGTACATGCTGTCACACAGCACTTGTGACACCACAAGGTGCATCAGTGCCACATTACTGATCCGGTCAGTTGATAGTGCATGTGCCATGTGGCCATCGCACCATGTATGACTGTGATGGCACGTGCAGCCTTGATGGACAGGGTTGCATGGTATGGCAGGGTATATCACATAAATGGCACAGGGATGTGTCCAGCCTGTGGAATACCAGTATTGGGAGGGTAGCTGTCCATTCCATATGTCATTTATATGGGTATATGGACATGTCGCATGTCCATCATCATGGTGTGGACAATGTCCTTCTGCAAGGTACGCAGCATGCTGCATGGTGGGGGTGTGTATGGTGCATGCTGGTATCGCACACCCATGCATAAACATTACCCCTGACAGGTGCTATGTGCTGTAATATTGTTCAACAGAGTGCTGTATATGCCCGCACGGTGATATCCCGTGCACATGGATGGTACCCCGACCTGACATGGGTACCTCATATGTCTACATCCAGTGCCTGCTGTCACCACCATGTCGGCGGGTGCACCGCACAGCACCATCCCTTCCACAGTGACCATGGTGTTGAGCACAGCCGAGGTATTAATTTATGTGGACGGGGATGTTCCCATAGTGGTGGCAATGCTGGTATCATCCATCAGACCATACACTTATGACACACACCTCACACACACAGCCCATTCAGTATGTCGTTCGCAACACTGACACAGCTATACTGCTAGGCCAGGTCCATTCCCAGCCGTACATACAGATGCATAACATGTCTCTCTGTGGCATGGGCTACAATGACAGTGGGGTTCAACACATACCGTGTTCGACTGTAGCTGGCACTGATGTTCTGTGCACATGTCAACACATTAACCCTGTTCTACTGTAGGCAGCGGTGATGTGCTGTGCACATGTCAATGCTGCACATTGTGTATATGTCTGTCTGTCAACAGGCCACTGGTGGAACACGCAAGGGTATTTGTAATCAAATATACATGCCGCCCTGTACAGCTGTACTGCTAACATCTCAGGTGCTAATGTGTCATGGACATGCACACCTTACCCGGAAAGGTGTAAGTGCATTGCCACCCGTACTCATCACCTCTTGTGGGTTGCTATTATCCAACACCCTATTTGTATTGTATTGTCAAGCTATGCACCTGTGCAGGACATGTGAGCATGTCATGCACTACTGCGTACCTTTGCACCCATTGCACAACATGTCACACAGGTACACTGGCAGTCATACACTTCACAGCTTGCTGATGGTACGACAGGTGTTGTACACACTTAACACATATCCTGTGGGACATGGCCGTATGTACGGGCATGTCCAACCATCACGTACCAGTGCTACCCCTATATGACGGATACGTCGTACATGTGGCAATACAGCAACTGTCACATGTACTTGTGCAATGCCCCCCTACCACCATACAGTGGTACTGCCTGTGGGAGATGTGCTTCTGCATCCATGCTGTGCCCATAGCTGTCAGTTGTACATCATTACATGCAACGTACCTCATTTGGTGTCCTAATGGGTGCATGTTCATCACGGCACCACATTGGAAGGGTCAGTCACACAGTCATTGTTGTACACAGTTTACATGCCAGCCATGGCTTACTAGATGGGAATCATTGTAATTCATTGGGATATCATATTTGTACATTGGAGCAGCGTATTCCAGCCATCATATACCCTTCCTAGTTGACACTGTTAGGCAGCCAGTAGTAGGTGTTCTATGATCTGCACATTAGTCACACAGTACGAGGGCTACTGTTACCCATTCTGGGGACAGGGTGCTGACAGTTGTGGATGGGGGTGATGCTGTCGACAACCATGACTGCACCTGATGGTCACATCCAGATGGGTAACAGTCACAACACACACCGACCATCACGTAGTAACACATCATATACAACAATGAACATTCCAGCAAGAACAATGTATGCAATATGTCTGTATGACCACTGTAGGTGCCACTGGTGGCCCCCAGCATGGCAACCAACATCAGTGTATATCCCGCAGACTCATGGGTTACACCATTCACAACACACCAGTCACGGATGACGCTGTTGTGAATCACACTGCAGTTCCACACATCATGTTACACAAGGCATCATGCACTGAGATGTTGCAGAGGGGTAAACACCTCTGACACTCAACATACACACACATGTCACATCACCTGGTACACTATATCTCTCATACATCATGTTATTGTGACTGCCCTGTGATGGCAATACACAGACTACGTGTACCGGGACATGCAATGGCTCACTGGTGTTATAGCCCTCTGGGTGTGTGTCTAGCCATGGTGTACAGTCAGCAGTGGTCTGGACATGGGGACACTGTACATTGACCTACTGTGTCACTGCAACAGTTGCCTATGCACCTACTGTTATTGTACAGGCATGTTGTATCTGACCACTATGACATTCCAGGTCAAACACAATGCTGTGGCACTCATGACCTGCAGCCATCGGCCTGGGGTGTAGAGCACACATGTACATCATCACATGCTATACTGCCTCTCTGGCAGTTTCACATAACTGTCACCGGCAGGGCTGTAACTGGCAGGCACGGCATGGGGTCATGTGGAACATTGCTTGCATCTTCCACTGTGATGCACACAAGCAGGGCACACACACTATTGCACCACTCACATATCTCTGCGGTGACTGGGACCTGCCTCCATGCTCTGCGCAGCATACCTGTGATTACGGATTGTACACGGACCGTACCTTCCAGGCCCATACCTGGACCAGAACACCCACTGATGAGGGGTTCACACATCGCTCAGTGTTTTGCACACATCCTGGATAGTTGCTTAACACACTGCATCATAGGTGCTCCATGTGCAGATAACCGTGTTTGTGACCGCTATACACATTGTAACTCGCGACAGAGTCGACAGTGTACACCACAGGTTACATACCATCTGTGTTGTTATAGTGTACATTGGGCCTCAGACAGCTACCACTGCTGTGTGCTGACAGTAACCCACACTTCCCTGGGATAGACACCCATGTACCTACACATGCTTGAGTCATGCACTCCGCTCAGCTGGGTGAAACAATACACAGCACATACCATACCTACACTACCCTTAGCATGAACACTACCTCCATGTGACTGGTGTGACACACCTGGGTTATCCCCTCTTTGGTGGATTCAACACATATGCTACACGGCCTTGCTAGCCACACCCTGGAAACACGCCCATCACAGCATGCACAGAACATGTGTACTACAACAACTACTATGGACGTCTGCTGACGGCAGTTGTTAACATCATGACACCCAAGCAAATGGACACTGCACATACATATGCTGACACATACCACAGTGGACTGCAGTAGCATGGACACAATTGCAGGAATCATGCTACTCCACACAGAGACATGGCGGTACTGACCAGTTCACAGACGCCACTGTGGTGGTCATGTTCCATGCACATATGTACACCCACATGTACAGGCTGTTGCACAGTGATGTACATGCACATGTGTGGGGTGCATCACTTTTCAGCCATGGTGGGTCCCCGAGGTCCATCATCACATACTCCAAGGCTAGCTACCTAAACATGACTGCCGCACATTGTGGTGTGGGGCCTCAGGCATTGTGGTAGTATGTCAGTATTCTTTGGCAACATCCACATCTGATGTCACATACACAAGTCACCCAAGCATTGCAGACCGAGCTAATGTTGGCAACGTGCCAGGCGAGGGCGTACTTACCGTCAATACACCTTCTCACTCACTACAGGGTCGCAATCCATACATGGACATTGTAGTGTCCCTGTGGTCACATACACAGTACTGATATGCACACAATATGTCCTGGGACACTGGCCCAATGTCACCTTCCAATGTCCCTGGCTGTAATGTCCCACCAACCTGTTCGGAATATGTCTCCACACCAGGCCACTATATTCACTGCTAGCCTTTTGTCAGACATTGTGGACCCTGACTGCCGCACAGCGGCACTTATCGCACTACACACGGGTGGCACTGCATTGCACGTGTGGAACTATAGTCATACACCCATGACTGGGCCATTCTGCATGGCAATGGGGCACATCCTCAGGAACGTGAGTCCCACACACATTGATGGACTCCAGGCCTTTTCGAGCACCCGTGTTGGGCTTGTGTATGCCACAGCTAGGCACATACACATGCTGGCCACCTGTCATACAGTTGCATGGGCAGTTGAGGATGATACAGAGGCCGACACATCATACGTTGTCCTCACATTGCCTTTCAGCAACATTCCACATTCTGGTATTGACAACATACACATCCACCTGCACATCTTACCCTGTGTCTCCGGATGTTCTGCTATGTGGCTCATGGACTGTACACACAGTGGTGCCAGCATACCATAGTACCTACTACATGTCAGGTACATATTGCATTACACAGTCCTCAGTCATAGGGCCACTCATGTTCACTATATGCTTACATACGGAACATGCTGTCACAGAGTACTGTCCATGCCTAGATTTCCCACACCTACATACCAGGCGCCATTATTGCTCCACCAGCTCATACCGATACCGACCATACGGGTGTCAGTGTGGCGGATACTTCATATGCGTATCATGGCATCAGGATGCATGACACATGGTGCATGCACATCACCTTTGCATAACTACATTCACCCACTGCCTATCACATGGATAGTAGTCCCATACATACATATCACATTGTACATGGTTGCAGTACACACATATGCCACACACAGTCCTGTGGTTACCGTATTCCACTGTGGCATGGATATCCTTCTGCAAGGCCACACCTATCTGTACTGTGTGTGATGCTGGTACATAGGTAGCCATTGTACCTGTGAACTACACACATCTACACACAGACAAGGGTACAATAACACATTTATGGTGTACCTTCAACAACAGCTACAGCTTTACATGGCACAACAGTGACATGCCATGATGTTTACTGGGCTCAGACAGTTTACATATGCGGCTGACATACGGAGAACACATCTGTACACATCTGCATACCACATACTCAGGGGTGTCTTCTGCTCTGACACGGCCCATGTCCTCCACATTAGTGATGCATATTTATTTTATTTTTATTTTATTTTTATTTTACATTTGTTGACCGGGCTAGTCTAGCCGGATAGATGTCCATTTTCAGTAGAGGCCCGGGGAGGAAAAGCTCCACACACAAAGGGAAAAAGCCCAATAGAACAATGTAAAGATCTTTGTAACAAATGACTACGATAGAAGAATGTCCAAAAAGGACAGGTTACATAACGACTACAGTAGGCAGAGACATATACCAATATATATGTGTGTGTATATATATATATATATATATATATATATATATATGTATATATATGTATATATATATATATATATATGTATATATATATGTGTGTATATATTATATATATATATATATATATATATATATATATATATATATATAAAACTATACTCCTCATACATGCCATCTGCGGTGGGCAGTTTGAACGGAATGCTCCTGGATATGTGCACACATGCCACACTGCATGGGCTGGGCTTCTGTGTTACTTCCACGAACACAACACACACCATGCTGTGGAACATAGGTCCTGTGTACATCCCGCAGGGACACACAGTAGCACTGTTCATGTTATACCTCCCTTGCTGTTTGAGTGACATGTTGTCCTGGTACCACCACAGCAGCGGTACTGTGTAGTGGTGCAGTTGACACCTGCCTCTGCTGTTCACAGGACACTACCATGGAGAGGTGACACTACTGTGTACACTGCCCATGTGCTGACACGTGGACCTGCCAGACTGCATTGCTGCCCACTGTGCACCTGTGCAGCTACTACATGTCCTTTGGGCATGGTTACTTGGTGTCCCTTCCATTTAGACTAGCTATCATGCTACTACTCTGTCCCATATCTACAGGCCATATGTATCCTGTGATTGTACATTCAATAGGTGATACCTGTGTTATGTATGATATGCCTGTGATACTGTGTATGATATCTGTCATATCTACCTAGACAACTTTACATTACACATATTTCACATACTATCCCCTAATGCAGGGCATACTTGCATGTCGGCCACACCTTACATATGACATCAACGGTATATGCTCATACACATGCGTGCTGGGACAGTATACATACATGTACTATCCCCTGCTATGGCGTTTCCTTGTTGGACATCCACTGCCAGCAACAGCATGTGGTATGGCATTGTTCTCTTTAATGCCCTCCTGTGGCATCCCTTGTGGTGTCTCCGCTGTGTACATGATGGCCCACTGTTGTACACACGGTGTCTACAAGTGTTGGTATGCTCAGCAGGATATCACTACATAACTACCTTTCACCACTTTCTGCATTACGGACAAGTGTAATTAATTACAACCACCATTCAAATATGGTACAGCTTATTAATAGAGATCATGCATTACACAACCTTACATATCGTGTGTTCTACATACCTTGTTTGTGTGTCGTTCCATGTATCGTGTATCGTTTTTCCGTTTCCTTTAGTTTTCGGTAGTACAATGCTGTTTTGGTATGAGCATACGGTTTGATTATCCTGAGAGTCATCCTTATATACGTCGATACCTGCAACATGTGGATTCATCCCACCAATTGCTGTTCCTCAGTGAGTAATTACGTGCATATCACCTGTGCATCTACTCCATTCGGAAATTACGCGTCAATACAGAGGTATAATTGGAGTCTCCACCTGGGCGTTGGCTATTTGCCCTACCTTCGTGGAGATGGTCTGTATTGTGTTATGTTATGTGTAACTGCAACTGCTAAGCGTAGCAAAATGTATATTTTGAAGTCATGTCACCCGTGGATTGTGTGTGACAGGTGTAGTATTTGGTTCGACATGTGGGTGTACCTGTCCTGCCGACGACTGATAACGGGGTATTGCATTCAGAACTGTAACATGGCTGTTGTATTCCTTTATACAACGCATGCAAGTATGCATCCGCCTTTAATTGTGTCTCCCACGTGATATGTTGTGGTTATGCTGATATCATTGACTGACTGAATGTTTGTGCTGCTATTACGGTTTGTATTCCTTTAATATCTACAGTGGGGGATATCGGTGGTTGTACGTGACGGATACGGGTTGTAGGCTTTGCATCTCTACATGGACAGTATAGTTGTCTGTGTGCTCCATCCCTACTTGGAGAGGTAACAGTTAATAGTCTTTTGTTATGGGAGTGTGGGTTGGGCTGTTGTTAATTGTTTATGATATCGTCTGCACGTGGCCTTGATGCATGTATAACCCCCGTAACTTCTGTGGTATATCAGCAGCTATGTGTACGTGAGTAATTACATGCATATCAACTGTGCATCTACTCCATTCGGTAATTACGCGTCGATACTGGGGTATAATTGGATTCTCCGCCTGGGCGTTGGCTATTTGCCCTACCTTCGTGGAGATGGTCTGTATTGTCTTAAGTTATGTGTAACTGCATCTGCTATGCATAGGGACAAGTATATTCTGCATTCAAGTCACCCGTGGATTGTGTGTGACAGGTGTAGTATTTGGTTCGACATGTGGGTGTACCTGTCCTGCCGACGAATGATAACGGAGTATTGCATTCCAAACTGTAACATGGCTATTGTTTGCATTTATACAACGCATGCAATTATGCATCCGCCTTTAATTGTGTCTCCCACGCGATATGTTGTGGTTATGCAGCTGTCATTGACTGACTGTATGTTTGTGCTGCTATTACGGTTTGTATTCCTTTATTATCTAGTGTGGGGGATATCGGTGGTTGTACGTCACGGATATGGTTTGTGGGCCTTGCATCTCTACATAACCAGTATATTTGTCTGTGTGCTCCATCCCTACTTGGAGGGTTAACAGTTAATAGTCTTTTGTTATGGGATTGTAGGTTGGGCTGTTGTCATGTGGTGTCGGTATCGCCTGCAGGTGAGCTTGATGCATGTATACCTCCGTAACATCTGTTGTATATCAGCAGTTATGTGTACGTGACAACTATCCCTTGCCAGTCTGTCCCAGATATTTGCAGTCATTGTGGTCCTGTTGTTGGGATAGCCTGTTTGCCAGTGGTTGCCACATATTCAGATGGGAATTGATTGTGTGACACTTGTAGAACACACACCGGTGTTTACGGGCCAACACGTGGCCACGGTCAGTACTGGGGTAGCACATACATATTTCCGCGATACATACCTATTGCTGTGTGGCTTGGCCAACGTATCATATTGCATGTAACATATCAGTGTCGTACATGCATGCATGACTATTACATATGCCCTTTCCATTTCTTATGGGAAATATTCCTGTGCTACCATCTGGGACATATTCACGTTGTATCGTTCTATGTCACGACACACCTAGCCAGGGTGGGGTTGTCACTACTACTGTGGGACTCGTGGTGAACATATGCCTGAGGCTAGTTTACCGTATGCCTACACCTAATATTCTGCTCTGCCTCTAACTTGGCACCAACATACACATGTTGCAGGCACACACACATTACACTCACACAGCGACACACACGGCACCCTCAGCGCACACGGACACATACTACGGCACTCACGGGGGTGGTTGCACACAGTACCTACGTGGACCGCAACACCGGCGGCGGTGTCTACCTCTCCCTTCATATCATCATACTATTACACGCGCATGTACTGTTACAGTACTGTGTTCTGGCGGTCTTTCGGCCTCGCGGTTATGCTTATCGGTATGTTACACGCTCCATGGTTGGCAGTATCCTCTTATTTTGAACCTCCCGGATGTTCAGATTGTCGTTGCACTATGTATACTATGTACAGATATTGCGGGATACCTCTCAGTCACCTTATATCCCTCTAATTTCCTGTCTTATCTGTATTATATATATGTATATGTGTACATATTTATCTATATATATATATATCATATATATATATATATTTATATGTATATATATATATATATATATATATATATATATATACATATATATATATATATATATATATATATATATATATATATATATCTTTATATGTATACATCTTGCGGCGACCGTGGCAGGCACACAGCAGCGCCATATGCTGTAGGACTCACGTACTGTTCAGGTGTTGGCGTCACATGTTCCACTGGCTGTTGGGTTTACAGTGTTTGGGGGCTGCCTATGTTGGAGTCACACATAAGGCCACCCATACATTACACTTTACAGGTGGTCATGTTTGTGTGCCATCCATTTCACTGTGTGTGCAGGTGGGGAGGTGTCAGTCCATGGGGCCTATGCTGTCAGAGTATGTGCTATACGTTACCTCTTTGCCAAGGCGTAGGCATATTGGGTACGCCTCCGTCTACCTACTGGGGCTGGCACAGTGTGTTCCTGGTCCGGAACCCTCTGTGCCTGGACTGGCCTTGGCAATTGTGGTGGGCTTTGTGGCCCTTCACCATTATGTCCCTGCAGCAGCTGCTTCCGCAGGATCATATTATGTAGCATGGCACATACTATGAATATGTGGGCACATGTGCCTGGAGAGTACTGCAAGGCTCCACCAGATGTATCCAAGCATCGGAACCGTGATTTCAGCATCCCGAACACACGCTCCATGATTATTCTGGTTTGTGCGTGTGCCTCATTACGGCGTTCTTGCATGTGTGTGTGTGCATTTCTGATGGGAGTCATCATCCATGGCTCCAGTGCATAGCCAGCATCCCCCACGAGGTGGCCTTGTGGGATGTCCCCCCCTGACAAATACCTGGTACAGCTGTGAGGCATGCCAGATATGGGAGTCATGGTAACTTCCAGGGCTGCCAGCACACACATCCATGATAATGCCCTGGGCATTGCACATGACCTGGCAATTGATGGAGTGGAATCCCTTGCGGTTTATGTAGTGTCTACCCTGCTCACCAGGTGGTGACTTGATTTGTATGTGCGTACAGTCTATCGCACCCAGTACCTCCGGGTATTGTGCCACACGGTGGAAGTGGCGCATATTGCTAGCCAACTCCTCCTGAGATCTGGGGAAGTATATATGCTCATTGGCATGTGGTAACATAGCATCCAGGAACTGGTGTAGTACCCTGGATGCTGATGCCTGTGAGATGCCCATTATATCTCCAGTTGGCCTTTGAAAGGTACCTGTGGCCAGTATTCGCAAGCTTACACATACCTTTGTGTCCACTGGAATGGGTTCCCCTCTGTTGTTTCTTGTTCTCAGGCGTGGCTGGCACAGCTCCACTATTTGCTGTAACATGTCCCTGTCTACCCTGTAACGCTCCACTATCTCCTGGTCATGTAGCACCTGGTAGGTTACCCTTGGTCTGAACCCTCTCCTCCTCCTCTGAGGCCTGCGGTGGTTGTCGGCACCCTCATCCACAACACCGTCTGTCTCTAACACATGCTGATGGATCACAGCTACGGCAGCACCCAACATGTACATTTTAAAAGTTCCCCATGTGTTTACATCTATGGTGCGGCATTTGGGAATACACGGCTGTGTGTTGTGTGCATTCACACTTTATACTATTGTGCTGTGCACATCGATGATGTCATAGGGTGTGTTTGTACGGCCGTATCTAAGGGTTATCTTCCGTGTTTTACCGATGGAACTACAACGATGTTGCCTTTGGTGTTGCATTACTCTTGCCTGCCATGGATTACCTTTCGACATTCCCTTACTATTTCTGCACGTTGCACCTACCATTTTCTGGCATGCATTGTGCAGAGCACTGTCATTTCTACTTTCATGGACATGTCATATCATGCATTTTGTGTGCTACTGCCATTGTGCTGCCTGTCTGCTTTGCTCTCCTGTGTCAGGTCTTCTGTCTTTGCAGTCTGCTACCTCCCCTACTTTCTTTGCATTCATATGCCCCCCCATCACGTTTTGCAGGTTTCTGCATGCAGAGTTATCAGCTGCCGCCGATTGGCCTTTGTGGGTTTATTAGTGTTGATTGCTCATTAGTACTCCAATTACACTTCTTCCACATTTCCTTATATTCTTCACACCACCTTCCTGTTTCTGATATTGTTTGCAGGGCGTGTGTCACATGACTAGGTTCCGGGAACGTTGACATCCTCGTACACATGCACTTTTGCGTGCATTGTGTGCTCTCAGCTAAACCATTACCCCACACCCCGGTCCTGCAGCTTTGATTTGCGATGTACAGCCCAGGTTTGCTGTGCTCCAATGTGCTTACTGCTACGGTGGCACACCCCTCTGCAGATGTCATATATTCCCTCTGAGCCACTCCTCGGTGTATTACCGCTGCGCCGTTTGGTACAGCCTTACTCCGGCGGGGGATTTGCGATTCAGTATTATCTGCCTCATTTGCATGGCATTGACTACTAATTCATAGTTACCACTCCGAAGACTGCCGCGAGTCCTTGGCAACCCTTGCACCGTGGTTGTGGCGTTCCATGCATACCATGGTGTATTATGCTGTGGACCTGATGTCTATTACGATGCTGTTTTATAACATTGTTATATTATTTCATTATGTTGCACCTTCCGCACACATGTCCTGCGGTTCTGATGTGAGTTACTGTGGACATGCCATATAAGTTGTTATTTACGTGTTGTGCATGTTTTCTTTTGCCATTGTCTGTGTATTTCGCCATTGGCATATGGTAACAGTGTGATACCTGGGTCTGACACTCTTCCGTTACTCCAATGTTATGTTTGGGAAAATGTAAACCATTTTTTTTTGGTTTACATTGCCGTGGGCTTATGCTACGCCTGCACCACTTCGTGAATCGCTATATGCCTTCATCTGCATGGTGACACACCGCACATGGGGTGTTTAGTATACCTACGCAGGGGGCTGCACAGATCTGGCGCATGCCGGTAGTGCACGTGGAATTGGATCGTACCTGAATCGCTCGGCGGCCATATTTGGCATTGTAACGCCTACGCTATGCGTGCGCCTGGCGCAAGGTTCATGAATCCCGGGGTATGTTTCCTCCTTTATCAGAAGACTTTGTAATAATATATAGTTTTACTAAATCACTCCTGCAAAGCTTACACTTGAATTATAGGATCTTTTTTGTTCTTCTTTGTGACTATATCATGGACTTCTTATACAATAACATTTCCATTTAAAAAAATCTGGATAGTTGTATTCATCTTCAGAGGCATGAAACTACTTTTTCTATTCATTAAATCCTTACCTGAAAACAGTATGGTTCTTTTTCCTTACAATATTCATATCTTTAATGAATAATATGACCTAGGATAATTATTAAAAAACTTGCATGTAATTTGCTGTACAGTCCTTTAATCTGATAAAGTAATTGGTAAAAATCTCATCATTGGCATTTTCACAGAAACTGTTATACAAGAGTAAGGCATAACTCCTGTCGTGGTTTGAAAAAGACAGATACACATGGAAGTCAAGTAACACTTTATCTGACACTGTTATCATCGGTACACACACACACACACACACACACACATATATATATATATATATATATATATGTATATATATATATATATATATATGTTTCAAAAATAGACTATGACTATTTCCCAAAAGAAAATGTGTAAGATTATTAACAGGCAAATATGATGTATTTATTATTATTATTCTCAGCCTAAGCAATGTCTCTGTCTGATTTCACCAAATGTGCATCTGTACCCCCTCATAACAAATTTGGAGTATCAATATCAAAAGTAAGTGTAAATTAAAGTGTAAATTTGTTCATTTCATTTGTTGGTAAATGCTTTCATGACCTAGCTCTGGAAGATACAGTCAGAAATAACATCAGATGTATTTTTTTAATCCCAGAGATGCTCTATTTGTTGTTCCGTAGATCAGACTAGATGAGAAGGACACTGTCATGGGCCGATAGAGAAGTATTAGACAGTCAGTCTGCAGACCATTATAGACTAATCTCCTACAATTCCATTCCCATGTATTCTGTCGGACTCTTTAGATATCTGCCTTTACAATGTAAGGATTTATATTCAGATTTTCAGGTCAGTTATTAATACCCACATAGAAAATAGTGTCAAAGGCCTTGGCCAGGTCCAAATATGCTGTATGGACTGCATATTCCCCGTCCACTGCTTTGGTTACTTTTCCAAAGAAATTAATAAGGCTAAAGTGTCAGGAACTTAATTTGACAAAGCCAAAATATAAGGATCAAAGGTTAAAAGATTTGAAATATCCAGATTAATGAGATCTGAGATAATATGCTCCATAGCTTTACATATGTGGTTAATTAGACCAGTGGAACTATAGTTACCAGTGTCTGTGGTTGGGGCATCATGTATAACACCATTACAATGGCTGTTTTCCAGGCTTCAGGAATGTAACCAGTGGAAAAGCTTGGATTGAAGAGGGTAAACAGGGGTTCAGATAGGCCATATCTGGCACTGATAATCAGACAATCTGATATATTTGCAGGGCCTCTAGGTGAGGTGATTTTAGCTTTTGAGAGGGATAAGACAACTTGTTCCACAACAATTAAAGAGGGTGGCAAAATTATGGAATTTGTGAAATAGCTATAACTGTGAGTGGAGTCAATTTTAACTAAATTTGCATTATTATTATTATTATTATTATTATTATTATTATTTATATTTGTCTACCGGAGTAGTGTACTGATCTCAGAGGCCCATTTGCAGGTACAGCCTAGGTAAATAAGATCACATAAGAAATGAAGAAAGTATATTTGCAGATACAAGGCTATGCTAAATGGCTGTTAGATATTTCATTTTGGTCTGAATGTGCTATATTATTGTGAACTAGCTGTGAATATTGATGAGGTACCATTTGTTTTATGAAGGAATGAGAGGTAAAGGAAGGTTGGATCTTTCAAAGCTGCAAAGGCTAGACACAGATCTTCATGGTGGAGTCTTTAAGAGGAAAGTAATAAGAAGATCTTCTTCAGCACTGCCTATCCTGTCTCAATTCTCATAAATAGATCATTCCAGAAATCCTATGTTCCCTCTCTCTGGAAAATGTCATGCATTATCCCTCTGAACAAAGGAGGACATTCTACAAACATTAATAGCTTTAGACCTATAGCAATCCTTGCCAAACTATTTGAAAAATGTATTCAAAAACAATTGCTAGACTATCTTCTGCAGGAAAAACTCCTGTTACCAACATGGCTTCTGTCATTCCCATAGTACTAACACTGCCCTTCTAACCTATATAGATGCAGTCAATAAAGCTAGAGATGACAGCAAATTAGTTTCTTCCTTATTTCTAGACTTTCTAGATTTATCTAAAGCCTTCAATACAGTTTGTCACAACAAACTTCTACTTCAAATGTCCTCACTAGTTCTCTCTCAGCCCACCATTTTGTGGTTCAAAAGCTACCTGTCCAATAGGTATCAGTCAGTAAAATGTCACTCCAGACTCTCTCTCTCTCTACCTCCCAGTTACCCCCAGTGTACCACAAAGCTCTATCCTTAGTCCCCTCCTATTTAACATTTTCACCAACACCCTCTATACATCCACACAACAGGCCACCCTAATACAATACGCAGATGATTCCACTCTCATTTGCACATCTGGTAACATGGTCCACCTCCAAAAAATTACTCAAGAAGCTTTAACAGCCACTGACATATGGCTTCATAACTCACAACTCATGGTCAACCCAGAAAAGACCAAACTACTACTTTTTTCCACAAATCCAAAATTTAAAGTCCTCTCTGTTGATTATACAACCATTGATGTTAGTTCTCATAGCAAATTATTAGGGGTGGTGGTGGATGATAATCTTACATTCTGCCTGCGTATACAAAATTACATAAGAAAAACTCATCAAAAACTAGGGATGCTTTACAGTGCAAAAACGTTCTCACTGATGCAACTAAAGCCACACTTGCCACTACTTATCTCCTCCTCCTCGTACTTCTTTATGGTGCTCCCATCCTCGCTAACCTCCAGACCTCACAAAAATTAGAACTTGAATAATCCTATAACAAAGTTGCTAAATTTGCAGCAAATACCCCTTTCAGAACCCACCACTGTATATCACTAAAAAGCCTAAATTGGTTAGAACTACCCCATAAACTAACATATACACAGCTTCTTACCACATACAAAATTATTCATCATCGATCTGCCTGTCCAGCACTAAAAAATATTCTACACAACTATGTTCCCAGTTGGTCATTGCAATCCAGTGATCAAAAACTCCTGTCTGTCTACAAACCTATTAAATCTGCTGGGCATTGTCTGTATTCATACAAGGTTGATAAGGCCTGTTACTCCTTACCTGTATCCATCAGGACTATAACCTCCCTCCCATCTTTAGAAAAACACTCGGAAAGACTTCGTAGCTAAAATCTGGCTCCGTTTTTGCTCAAAACCTGAATAAACTATATCCCTAAATGTGAACAAGTACCTTTTCTTTCCTTATACTTCCTTACTCTCCCTTCTTCACTTGCTTCCTTACTGCTATCTAATTATCTTCCCTGACTTTCTAAATATATCATAAACTTGTTTCTCACTCACTTCATATTTCAGTCCATTTGTATTAGACTAATGTACCTTTAATTTCTCTACAAACTGTCTAAAATGTATCTAAATATTAAATGATTATCATATAAATTGTATTGATTCTTAAGCAATGTTTTTATATTATGTCTAATGTGTTATTATTATTTAAACTACAGAAGTTTTTGTTTTATTTCTGAAGACTGTAAAATTATTCTTAAAATGTTTTGCAATAATTTGAAGCTTTTCTCCCCAGGCCTCTGCTGAAAATGGGCTTCTACCCAGTTGGACTTTCTCTGTAATTGAATGTCAGTAAATAAATAATAATTGAGCAGAAGAAAAAAATATAGGCTATGAATTTATAGTTGCCTCAGTTTTAAGATGGCAAAAAGGAAAGCATGATGATGGTATAGATATGGATGAAATATTAAGGGCTACATGGATTCTGGAGATGTAGTGGCAGGTTTACAGGTTGTTTGATAATGTGA
>NC_056728.1:1329312244-1329424744 GCF_019279795.1 Protopterus annectens
CGAACCCATGGACATCAAGTTGGGTGACTGTGAGAATCGAGTCCTCTCCCAGTGGACTGTCATCACTGTCACCTCACTGCACTGATGGCTGCATTGTCTGATGTCTGCATTTCCTTGTGTTATTTAATACAATGATGGAGAGCAGTGCCTCCATCCAGTATGAAACCAACCACTTCAACAAACTGGTAAAATAATAAAAAAGGCAAGCTAACTGTTGACATTCCACACTTAAATTGTAAGCGCTTTCATTGAAGCAAATGCCCAACTTCTTCAGACAACTCAACACAACACAATAAACTCAATATATATTGCAATCAATTAGTTAATTAAAACCAATTAAGACAATGTGAATTTAAAAATGCCAACACTTAAAAAACAAAACATATGAAAATATAACAATCTTTTTAACTATCACTTTTATCACAGTGTAAAAGCCTTTAATTTATCACACAATATGTCATGTCACTTTTCAGTTATAAAAACGACCAAAACCAACAGAAATGCAAAAAGAAAAAGCAAGCTACTCTCCACGGCTGAAATCCTGGTGCCTTCAGTAAAACAATTTATTAAACAGAAAGTAAAACATAAAACTTTAACGTCCCCAAATCCACATACGACAAGCACTTTCGAAAAAATTCTTCTTCAGATTGTGACTTTATGGGGCTCAGAGCTTCATTTTTAAATAAAAGATCCAAATTTCCTAGTGGTTCTTCCTACCAAAACCAAGAGAAAAGGGGAAATACAACTCCAAACCAGAAACAAATGAACAAAAAGGTGTTGCTAGAAAACACACTCCACAAACCATGATAAATTAGCTTTTTATTCCATGGAAATACTCAGAACCACACAAATATTAACGCTGATGATTTCAAATACGTTTTCGTCCACCAAGACTTCATCAGATAACATCATTCACTTAATGCAAGTCCTGTGTGTATCACAACTCACACACCCGGCTACCCTTCTTCTGTCACCAGAAATGCAGTCCCAGTCTTCTTAATGTGAAAACCCACTTTAGTTAGCTGCAAGTGAAAAGGTACTAAAATAAATTTAACTAGCTACAAGTCATTTCAAAGGCAGACAAGCCAGGAATGAGGAACACACACACACACACACACACACACACACACACACACACACACACACACACACACACACACACTGAAGGTGAATTCCAAAAAGTCATGATTGGCAGCTCCGTAATAGCTCTAATAAAAGGTTCAACTGTTAAGGTCCCCAGAAAAAAGCAGTTGTTAAATGACCTATTCTATGGACTTCTATGTGAACAATGTCCATCATATTATATTGGCAAAACAGAAAGGAGACTCAAACAGAGGATATATGAACATCAATATAATATACATAAGAAAACAACTACAAATGCGTTAGCTAAGCACATTTTGGATAATCACACACATAGGTTCCTTTTTACAGTTCTACAACAGGTTGAATATAGTAGGATGGGTGGTCCATGGGAACTAAAATTAGAAGAATGTGAGCTTATGTGGAAAATTTGTACTTTTGCTCATATACCACCAGGTTTAAATGAATATGCCTCAATTAAATGCATTCTAAAGCTTAAGGCACTTCCTAGGTGAAAAGGGGTGATAGTGAATAATTTTGATAGACTTTTGACTAGATGCCTTTTTATATATACAACTATAAGTTGATGTGTTTTTAATAAGGTTGTAATTTTTTTCTGTCTTTTCTTTACGTTTCCTTTGATTTATAACACTGAGTTTTAAGATGTATCCACATTTTTCATGTTTATTTATTCAGTATTTATAAGTATATAAATTTTAGTTTTTATTTATATAACTGAGAAGTGACATGACATATTGTGTGATAAATTAAAGGCTTTTACATTGTGATAAAAGTAGTAGTTAAAAAGATTGTTATATTTTCATATGTTTGTTTTTTTAAGTGTTGGTATTTTTCAATTCACAGTGTCTTAATTGGTTTTAATTAACTAATTGATTGCAATATATATTGAGTTTATTGTGTTGTGTTGAGTTGTCTGAAGAAGTTGGGGCATTTGCTTCAACGAAAGTTCTCCATCCGGTGTAGGCATGCATCAACAGTGTGGCACACAATCCTACACACCATCCCTGGGAGTTCGACTCACCACCTCTGCCACTGCTCCCAGAGGGAGCCATAGGCCTATCCTCCAGGGCAGAACTACCTGAAGGGCTGGGTTGTGCAGGGTCAGCAGAGGGGATGCTACCAGGTTCTGCACATGATGTGTTGGGCAGCAGTGCTGTAGCTGGTGGACTGGGGGCAGGTGGATCACGTGGGACAGTCCTACCCCACTGGGCTGTGGGAAAAATAAAAAATAATAAAATAAACAAAACAAATTTAAAAAAGAGAGAGAAAATGGTTGGGGTGAGAGAAAAAAAAAGGAGGACATTAGTAAATTCAAATGTGACCTACAAAGTATTGATACAAGTATTTGAGTCTATTCTATTACCTTTGCTTTTAACAGTATCAACTTCTAACAAATAGCTTTGTTTATTGTTGAGACTACCCAGCTAATAACAGATGCACAATATACTGCAGAATGTAGTAAGAAATCCTTCATGTGTGTATACAGTGCACATATGCGTGGTCCAAATATACTTATTACAGTTTACCGTAAGCCAGTGGTGACACTGCTTTACAGCTCTGACGTTACATTTCAATATCGATGAAACCTTAACAGTATTGTATATTTGGGAAGTGTGGATTTTGAATGCATAACCTATGACTACTTTGTAATGATGAACTGTTGTTTTGCCCTCCAGAGTAATGCATGCATACTTCTCTATTACAGTTAGAAATGAATGCTCAATTTGATACAACTGTATAATTAAACAATAAATGGATCGAAAATGTTAATGTTAAAATGCCCCACTATTGGGATGCATACATGCCACATGCGTCTTACATCAGTGCCAATGTAGCAGCATGGATTCATACATTTAGTTCCTGGTCTGTTACTGCTATGGAAAAAACAGAACAGAGTACCACTAAGCATACTAATCCTGACTATATCCAGCTTTTAACTCTGACAAGTAGCCTCTGTGAGTGATACTTACACAACTGTGGAGTGCTCCCTATCCTACATTCCTCAATCCTACAGTAGATGGCGTCCCTCTTCCTCATCATTGGGTGTCTGTAGTGATTCCTACATTGCTCAACAATGTGGCGAATACCAGTAGCACTGGTCAGAGCCTGAGCCAGACTATTCATGCCTCTGCCTTGTATTCCAAGCCACGATACTCCCTCTGCAATAGCCTGGGCCCATCTTCATTCACTAGGAATTCAACAAACACTTTGAACACCTGGACATCCCAACTTTGAGTATGTAATTTAAAAAACACTCCATGAACACCTTCTCCATGCCTAACACAAATCAAGACCAATGTAGAATGGTGTTTTCCCATCAATTGCAGGTATCATGCTTACTTGGAGTGCGCATTTTTTGAATTTGCAACATTTGAAAGTGTTGCACAGTGCTTACCATTGCACAAACAAGTACAAAACATGGAGAATTAGTTGAAATGCGGAAAATCAATCTATGACATACACAGTAGAACTGTTAGTTCACATGAGATATAACTACATAGATCTGGATCCCAAATCTCACTGCAATGCACCATCACAAAACAGGAGGGGGGACTTATTCATCTTTGCCCCACAAACAGCTTTGCAGCAAATACATGACATAATTCCTCACAAAACCACGTGTAGCTGAATCTACACTGTTATTTGTAAATGTATTCTATGTAATATATTTGGATGCAGTGCACTTAGTAATAAGAAAACCTGCTATGATTATTCTTTTAAATATACAGCTGTGTCCTACTTTTCTGTGTTTCTTGGTCATTCATCAGTTATCTGACCAGTACTCAGAAACATGCAGTGTGTAAGCCAGTCTATATCATTTACCTTAAAATGTGTGAGGATATTCACTGGGAACAATATGCTTTGCAGTTGCCATCAAATTAATGGAAGGTTGGATGCCACAAACAAACATTGACTGCTGTTTTGGGGTGGGGAGTAAAGGTGGGTTCCTGTCATGGAACATGCAAGGGTATAATGTTCTTTGAAGGGAGTGAACTCAGGCTGAGCTATTGTTATGGAACAAAGAAGGCTATGTTGCTCTTGTTACTTTCCTTGTTTTACATCCTTCTGGTTTGATCTTGTGAGGGTAGTGAAGCCGGACACTGCTATGTGTCTCACTACTTTGGAATTTCTGTCTGCTATGATTTCACATTTCAAATGTATGGTGCTAAACTAAGGGCATGCAGTGATCATCATTACTTTGGGGAGGTATCAGTGTGTGAATCTTTGAAGCCTGAGGCCTACTACTTAATAATGGACACATAAAAGTCAAATAACTCTCTACTGTCATATTTGACATTAATTTCTGTAGAAATCCCCCACCTTGTAGTTGTTTACTGTACCAAGTGACAAGAACATGTCATAATATTATTGTACAATACAGTACATGCTCAGGACTGACCTTGTAAATGTAGCAGTTGCCAAAGTTTTATTTCAGGACTGAGTGTGATGAAAGCAGTACACAGCCAGTACATGTGGAGGTAAAGGTTGTGTCTCTGAGTCGAGGCCGGCAGCGGTTGCAGGGTTCCTGTACTGTGTCCCTGTCCACCCTGTAGAACTCTACAATGTCCATGTCATGTATGTTGAGATAAGTTAAATGTGGCCTCAAAACTCTTCTCTGTCTCAGTCAAGGCCTATTGGCAACAGCAACAGCATTGTCTGCAGCCTGTAGCACATACAAATGGAGTTAAGCACCAGCAGCTCCTAACATTCGTTCTGTGTAGATTTTCTATGTCTGTACTCCACTAATTTAGAAATCCACAGGAAAAAACAGCATGGAATCTAAATGGTTGTTATATAATTTCTTGAATAGCTTCACCAGATTGGTTGATAAGCATACAATTCACCTGCTTATGCTGTAATTAGCATCTCTGAAACACAGCCTAGACAGATGCAGTCCATTAGTAATTCACTCCATTATAAAAAGGCAAATGTGTGGCTAGCCAAACTGTTGGTGAGGCTACTTGCTACATGTTTAACAAAGCAAAATATTTCCGACTATCTTTACCAGGAAGTATTGAAGTCCAGCAGGTATGCTGTCATTTTTTTTACATACATAACACATATGCTGGAATATATTAATGAATAATGTGAAGCAAAGCCTTTTACATTGTTATCTGCATGCATTAGTTAGAAGTGTACTGATCACATGGCCATGTTTGTCAAGCCATTTCAGAGGTACAAATGATTGACAATATATAAAAATAGTAAACTGTGTGATATATATATATATATATATATATATATATATATATATATATATATATATGTACAAACATTTCAGGGACAGATCCTTTGAATGCATGTTTAGCATTTCAAATGTGTTTTATTAGCAAAATGGTTCATGTGGCTGTTCTTTAGTGAGTGGGGGAGCAAAGAGAAGTTACTGCTATGTCACAAACTAGAACTGACTTCTTTTAGGGGAGCACATTTGATTTACTGCTATGGCACTTACAAGTATATGTTGCCCTTGTTACTCTCCTTGTTTTGCATCCTGCCTATTAGTATGTCACATCTGTCATATGTGTTATGTTTTTCCAGTGGGTACTACTGACTGCCTTCCTTAACTGTTTTATCTGGTAACAGTTACTCTGTAGTTATGTAATAGTTATGTGTATTACCATTTTGTTGTGTTTTAGGACCAAAACTGTCATTGAGGCACCTTCAGTGAGGCAGAGAACACAGTCATAGTGGATTTTCTTCATCAACATGACACTTTTCTTCTTATAAGGGGTCATCCAAATATGCCAAAGAGGTTGAGACTATGGCAGCAGATCATTGCAGACATAAATGCTGTTGTTGGCTAAGGCCGCACTTATGAGCAGGTGTGCCACAGGGCCACTGGGGTGTGTATCACTTAATCGAAAACTCTGTTGAGTGAACATATGTTTGTCAATCCCAAACCAGAAAACACCTTTTTATTGAACATTCACATCAGCGAACATATTTACCAGGAAATAGTTAGCGGCCCAATATTCAGAAGTTGCCCTTTTTCCCCATTGTAGTGCGATCCCAGAGTTGGCATATATAAGTAGGGATGTGAAGGGGGCATAGCCCCCCACATGGTGGGTTGATATAATGCCTTCTATGTATTGCTCGGCATGTTGGACAGCTAACTAATTTGTCCTGGGAACATTTTTGATGATATGTCAGTTTGATGTTCACTGTTTTTGATGATGTGATATAGACCTGGGCCACTGACATGCTCACATATGCAGTGAGGCATGCAGCTGCTGTTGCCTGAGACCAGAGGGTAACCAGGGGTGGGCCTGCTGCAGAACCACCTCTCACCCCCAATGAGGAATTCCTAGCGAATCTTCTACTACAAGACAACTCACAGCAGAGTGGCCACAGTATGTGACTGATATGGATGCCCCTCCTGCTCAGTCCCAGGAAGAGCTTCCAGGTAGATTTTGTTATATTGACCAGTTCAATGCTGTTGTGTAGTAAAACAATTGAAATAAAAGTTACTTCTGTGTCATATATGTTTTTTTTTTTTTTTGGGGGGGGGGGGTTTGAATATTTATTTATTTATATTTGTTGACCGGGAGTGTCCGACTGGATGTAGGTCCATTTTCAGCGGAGGCCCGGGGAGAAAAGCTCCAAGTATTAGGCTATAAGCCCAGTTTGGAGTTGTCAGCAACATTCCTGTTTTTGTTGAAGTAACATGTCATGCTGATTGAAAGGAATACATGTAGCACCCTATGTCTTACTTTAAATGTGATGATGTTGGCCTTAACTCTTGCTTAACTTATTTCAGGACTGTCAGAAATCCAGCAATGTAAGCCTCCTGCAGATGGTAAGCCTGGTCAAGTTATTTCAGTACTGCAGATCAATTTCTAGAATGATAATGTGTCATTTTAGGCCTGCTGTGTGTTTTGCCATGCTTTCTGTAATAGTGGTAGCACTGTTAGTTGTTTAGCATATATTGCACCATAATAGTTCAGGTATTAATTTATGCCTGTGTTTCTCCCTTTTTATCAAAGGTGATCATTACAGTTGGAGTGTGAGTCCTGTGTCACCTGATGTCAGTGTCTCATCAGACACTGATGATGATGGTGGTAAAAATGAGACACATTTGGGAGTGCAGAGGTTGAATCTGACACAGAGGTTGGCATCCAGCCACCCCTTTCTTTTTCTCTGCCCCTTTCTTTTTCCCTGGACACAGCCAGTAGACCTACAACTACCCAGTCCACTGAGCCCACAAATATAGGACAGGTGGAGGGCAATGACATTGAGCAGGGAAATGTGGCTACTGCAGCTTCAGTGCCTGTTGAGTCTGGCCATAGCCAACGTGTTGGCAAGGTGCCACACAGGAGGGTTGATAGGAGAGCTTGGATGGAGCCTGTTGTCCCTCCTCCTCCTCCACCTGCTGCAGGTGTCTTTCCTGCATCACACAATGTATGTTTAGGGCTGTCATTGAGGCACAGGCATGCTCAGAAAATCACTCTAGATAAATGCTCAGGGTTGGGGATGTGATGCAATCTTTCATGCATGACTGCCTCCACAGTGTCACCAATTCCCTGGATCAGATGAATGACACATTCGAATAAGGGGTGTCTGTGATGGACTGAGGGGTGTCTGTCATGTAATGAGCAGTGTCTTTGAGGGAATGTGTGCTAGGAAGGGAACAATGTTCTCATAGGTGTGTGTCAGCCACAACATCTGCTGATAGTCAAAGTGGCTGTTCCCGATCATACTGCCAAAGTGGCAGTACTTCTGCTAGTCCATCAATGAGTGTGCTGTCCACATCCAGACATGGCAGGCCATGGGGTCATCATCTTGGGCATTCCCATGAAAGAAGCACATCCAACAGATATCAGTCATGCTCAGGTATCAGCACTTCATCAGTTCTTGGGTGTGGAGGTGCCAGTGCATCTCCTAGCAGAGTCAGCTCTCACTTTCAGAGGTGATAATGTTGAACTGCAACCTCTACCATGCACAATTCACACCTGTCCAACATACCAAGATGTAGAGCTAGCACTGTGCTTAGCTGTGTTCATGCAGACTCTCACATACCATTTTCACATGTAGGACCACTACAGACACACACAGTCTGCCTGCTTCCCTTTCTCCCTCACACACACTCACCAACCTTTTGTGTCTGCCTATGCCTCCTGCTCCCCCTAGCACCCTGTGCAAGTGATGATAACTGTGCCATATCCCTATTTTCTCTCTTTTGGATTCAGGGATACAAAAGCTTTGTGTCTGATGCACAGGGTGCATAGCTACATTAGTGCATAGTATATCTGCATTTGTGTTGTTGAACTGATAATTGTACCTGTCAGTTATATTTGCCTTGCCAAATGATACAGTGGATAGTGTAATAATGACAGTACTTTTTAGTATATTCTCTTGTAAGGGTTGTGAAGTTAGGATCTAAATGTGTGTCATTACTTTATAACCTTTTCTCTTTAATGTTTTCCAGTACATATGTATGCTGCACATCATAAGACATTCCATCACATTCAGATCTCAGGATTGTATGACAGTACTATAGTCAAACTCATCAGAACGGTAATACAGTATAATGCTGTCTTTTGCATGAACCTCACTAGATACGTGTTTATATTATGCTGTTGAAAACTCAAACTGTCTACAGCGTAATAATCAACACAAAAATGTCAAAACCCCCGAACATCGAACATACAAAAAAAAAAAAAACACCCAAACACAACACAAATTGCTCTTGGCCCCCTGCACCCCCCACACCCCCCGCTACTTAAATATAACAACTCCGAGATCGCACTACATTGCTGTAAATGGAAATCTCCCCTTATGGAGATTTCCATTTACACGCGAGATGACTTTCGCTTTCAACATTTTGGTGCCAACTGTAACAGCTTCGATATTGTCGGCCTTCGACAGGGTGAAGTAGACCCCTAGATACATGCAGCAGCTGGACAACCACAGGGCTTTCTCATCAAGGTGACATAGGGCCTACTAACCATGACATGATGTATGTGGGTCGGCTAAAAGACATGTCACTGCCATCTGTCTGGTATTGCATTACATTGTAATTGTTATTATAAGCCTATTACTTTTGGTTTAAGCACTTGGGCTTCATTTATATTAAGAAGGTCTGTAGTTTACACTCTGGCGGGAGGCAAGGGTAACATCTGCCCTTCTGAGCTGTGAATTGCTAGTTGAATATCTATTGTGGCTGTTGTTCTAAGTCTCTTTGTTGTGGTTTAAGCACTTGTCCTCCAAAAGAGTTATTTTACTTTAGGAAAGTTTGTGATGTAGAATAGGCTTAATTCAGGCTTGCTGAGTCTAGCCTGTTTGGTATCATTGAAGCACTAAAGCCAACCATTTTACATTAAGAAGTCCCCCCCCCCTGTACCATTGTGGTAGGACTGTGCAGCCAAGATCCTGTCTTCTTAGGATGGTTGTATATGCAATAATAATTACATAATAATAATAATAATAATAATAATTACATCAGCATTGTCTGTTGAGCATATGGTGATGATAGTATCCCACATGCTGGTGTAAAAGGATCTCAAGGATCTCTGTAATGTCAAGTAACATCTGTCTCACACATGTACACTCACACAAAGTTGACTGCAGTGAGAACAGAACCCCTACCTAACTAGGTACTCACACTACAGAACATAGTACTATACACAAGCATCACAGCATGTGTCTGAATTTTACATATCTGCAAGTCAACTTATACTGAATAACATCAGCAGGCCATATGGGAGGCAAGAGGTTAGGAGGGCTGCATGAAATGGATGTGTAGACTTCTGCAAGTATGAAAAGACTAGCAAGACATGCTACTGGGTAAGTAACTGTATGATAGCACATCTACTCTACTGAGTAGAGACATACACAATCACACGCACACACACACACACACACACACACACACACACACACACACACACACACACACACACACACACACACACACACACACACACACACACACCCAGATGACTGCAGTAAGAACAAAAACCCTACCTATCTTTGTATACAGGATATAGAACTCAGCACTTTATGCAAGCACCATGGCACAAATCTGACTTTTAGATGGCTGCAGGTGAACTTATGGTAGATGACATCAGCAGGTGATGTGGGGGACAACAGGTTGTGAGGCCTGCATAGGCACATGGATTCACAGGTTCATATGAGGCCAGTAGCCTAACTGTACAGTGTGTCAAAAGTGTGTAGAAGCTTATCTGTGTAAAAACACAAGTAACCTTACTGAGTGTAGTTGGATGTTTGAGTTTAACACAGTAAGGTTGTCAGTGCCACTGACTGGCCCTGTCCATGAGGGAGCACACAACATTATATATTACACTTTGTAGTGCAGTTGACATGTGTGCGTCAAAACTATTGATCCCCCAGGGTTGTACTTCTTGAAGGGTGGACAACACATGTATGTATTGTGAATATATGACGTATACTGAGAATGTCCCCTGAAAAAACATGATTATATGTACAGAAGATTAGCTGACTTTGGACTGTCACCTCTAGAGAGAGATGTGACAACAACATAATCATGTTGTATAGCAAATTGGACCAAATCAAATGTGTCAGGTAAACATGTGTGTGAAATAGAGAGCTATGTATGGAACAATTTTGGGGGAGGGCACAGGTTTCCTATTTTTTTAAATGAGAGTGTAATGTGGAGAAAGCAAACAGGTATGTCTGAGGCAGGTAAGTTAGCAAGAGACAGGGATAGTGAAGAACACAAGAGGTGGGTGAACACCATGGTTGGGGTAAGGGTGTAGAACTCACAAACCCATGGATATCAAATTGTGTGACAGTGTAAATCAAGTCCTCACCCACTGGACTACCATCACTGTCACCTCACTGCACAGATGGCTGCAGTGTGTGATATCTGCATCTCCTTGTGTTATTCAGTACAATGATGGAAAGCAGTGTCTCCATCTGGCATAGTCATGTGGCGACAGTGCAGCACACAATCCTTCCAACCATCCCCAGCAGTTGTTCTCGGGTGATAAAATCATCCCCTCTGCTACTGTTCCTAGAGGGAATCACAGTCCTGTCCTCCAGAGCAGAAGTACCTAAAGGGCCAGGTAGTGCAGGGGGCAGCACAAAGAGGGCTACCAGGTTGTGGCTCAGATGGGCTGGGCCTTGGTGCCATAGCCAGTGGAGTGGGGGCAGGTGGAGCCCATGGGCCAGGCCTATACCGCTGTGCTGTGGGGGAAACAAAAAAAAACAGAAAAGAAGGATTGGGGTTAGAGATTGCAGAAGTTGTCTTATTTGCTTGTTTAGGCTGAGGAGGGTGGTCTTCCACTTTGGGTTCTCACTTTTGTATCTATAGATAGCAGCTTCTTTTGCTTTCTGTATAACCTTGTAATGACAGATGTGTGTTTGTCCAGGACAAGATAACAGTGTCCCAGAGGCTGCTGTAAAAGGCAGACTGTAAAGTCCAGCAACAGCTCACACACACACACACACACACACACACACACACACACACACACACATACACAAACCAACCCCCATCACATTTGACTGCAGTGAGAATAGAACCCCTAGTTATCTAAGTATACAAACTACTGTACTTATCGCATGCACCACAGCACATGTATGGTTTTATCAGGACTACAGGTGAACTTATATTAGATGACATCGGTTGGCCATGTGGGAGACCTGCATGAAATGGATGTGTAGGCTTGTGCAACTCTCAAAACCTGGCAAGCTGTGCCATTGGATAAGTAACTGTGGGAGACACCCTTCTGCACAGACACACACACAGTTGACTGCAGTGAGAATAGACACCCTACCTATCTAAGGTACATAGACATTGGTAATCTCCAAACTCTGGACCCCACACAGTTTGGGTTTGTAAAAGGCAGATCATGTCTCCTAAACCTGATAAACTTCTTTGAAGCAGTCACCAAAGCCATAGATGAGGGTAAGGTGGTTCACACAGCCTATCTAGATCTTGCCAAGGCATTCAACACCATCCCCCGCTCTGGAATTATAGATAAACTCACTAAACTAGGTATAAATCCCTGTGTCACAAGATGGGTTGCCAACTGGCTTACTGACAGAACCCACACTGTGAAAGTAGCAGACTCCAAATCCGACTTTAGACCAGTGACAAGTGGAATACCACAGGGTTCAGTCCTGGGTCCTCTCCTGTTTGGTATCTACTTCTCTGAAGTACAGGCTAACACAGAAGGTCTTTGGCTAACTAAGTTCGCAGATGACTGCAAACTAGGAGCCAAAATCAAAACTCCTAACGATGTGGACATCCTACAAAAGGGCTTTACTGAGACAGATGCCCGGTGTCAAAGCTATGGCCTCAAGCTCAGTGCCAAAAAGTGCATTGTCATCCCCTTTGGTAAAAACTCTGTACCCATGAGCTACCACATAGGCGGTAGTCTACATAACACTGAAAGTGTGATAAGAGACCTTGGGACACAGGTGGACAGTAGTCTCTCCTTTGATAATCACATCACCACAGTGGTCAGAAAATCCTTCTACATGGCACACCTCATCACAAAAGGTTTCTCATCCAGAACAAAGTGGTCATTGTTCCTCTCTATTCATCACTCATTGGACGCATTATAGAGTACAACGCCCCTTTTGGTATGTACCTCACAAGACATCTACAACAACTGGAAAGGCCACAGAAATACCTCACAAAGAGGATTACTGGCCTCAAACAGATGCCCTACACAGGCCATCTCAAAAAACTCCAGCTTTACTCTGTCACATATTACCTACTCAGAGGCGATCTCTGCCTAACATACAAAGCTATGTCAAACCCAGAGCTGTTGGACATGCTCCACTTAAAGAAATCCTAATCCCTCCGAGCTACACACTCTAGGGACCTAAACCTTGTCACCACAATAAACAGAACATGCTGGTGGGATAGATTCCTGTTCCACAGACTTCCCATACTCTGGAACAGACTACCTATCTATGTCACACAGAGCTCCTCATTAGCACTCTTCAAGAAAAATCTTGATGATTGGATGGGAAATAGGAACTTCACCCTGGGGATTACTTCTGTGGCTCTGCTTGACAGGGGGACAGGAAAATACTTTTCTTGGGTGGCGAAAGCCAGGGTACCTTTTTGGCTAGGCTTATGTAGGCCCTAGGGCCAATAGCCTAGTACCTACCTATGAACCTATGACTGCAGAACATAGTACTTATCGCATGTGCCATGGCAGAAGTCTGATTTTGTTATGACTGCAGGTCAATTTATAATAGATGGCATCAGCAGGCCATGTGAGAGACAAGCGGTTAGGAGCCTGCATGAAATGGATGTGTAGGCTTGTGCAACTCTCAAAAAGACTGGCAAGCTATGCCATTAGAGAAGTAACTGTGGGATGCACACTTCTACTCTTCTGTGTAGACACACACATCCAGTTGACTGCAGTAAGAATAGAACCCCTATCTATCTAAGGACACAGAACACATTAATTATTGCACGTACTGTGGCACAAGCCTGATTTTGTCAGGACTGCAGGAAAACTTATAGTAGATGACATTGACAGGCCATGTGGGAGACAAGAGGTTGGCAGGCTTGCATGAAATGGATGTGTAGTTTTGTGCAAGTCTCAAAAAATTGGCAAACCATGCCATTGGAGAGGTAACTGTGAGATACACACTTCTTCTGTTTTGTGTAGACACACACACACACACACACACACACACACACACACACACACACACACACACACACACACACACACAAACACACAGTGACTGCAGTGAGAATAGAACCCCTCCCTACATAAGAATACAGAACACAGTACTTATAGCAGGTGCATGGCACAAATCCGATTTTAACAGGACTGCAGGTGAACTTATAGTAGATGACATTGACAGGCCATGCGGGAGACAAGACGTTGGGAGGCCTGCATAGGTACATTGCTGTCATCTGAGGCTAGACGCCTAATAGCAGTAGGCTGTTTGGAAGCCTAGCTGTGTAACAACAGTAGTACCCTTATTGAGCATACTTGGTTGGTTGAGTTTTTCATTGTTTTGCATTGTGGTTGATACACGTGTGGAAAAGGTAATGATCCCAGGGTTGTAGTGCTTGTTTGGGGTGGTTTGGGGGAAACAAATGGATGTATTGTAAATATATGACATATAGTTTTATTGTGCCCTTAGTTTATAATGTTTCCACATGTAGTTTTATGTCATACAAAGAAAATGGACAATAAATAGCAATGATAAAATATGATCTATAAAATTCTATAGCTCAAAGAGCCTTGCATTTGCACGCTGGTTAATAAAGTGTACACACATCAAGATAGGCCTGTTTGCACACAGAGAAGCAGTGCACAAACGCGAGGCACATTGCTAATCCTTGCTACTATACCCCAGTCCCATCTGTACACTAGGCCAGTTTATGACGATGGCTAAGAGCATTAATTAAATGCATCTGTTTTCTATTTTTGGGGTGTCTGCTTCTAGGAAATCTGGTTTTCCCCTGTTTCTGCAATGTTGCACATTGTGCAAACAAGATAAGCTTAGCCAAACATTTTTTCAGGACACAGCACATTGGGCAAAACTGGAATTAAAAGAAGACAAATAGAAAAGATACTAAACCTACAGAATACATACACAAAATCTATAAAAGCACAGTAAAACTTGATAGTACACATCACAAATGTCTACATATGTCAAGATTTGAGCCCTTACACCAATACAGTTTCAGAAAACAGCAGAGATGCCTTAGTCCTCTTAGCCACACAAACAGCTTTGCAACAAAGAAATGACAAGTCATTTTTCACACAACCAACTGCATCAGAATGTACACTGCTATCAAACCATCAGCTGTGATTTGTACATTTAATTTTCTTTACTATACCTGGATATAAAGCAGTTAGTGATCACACAACCTGTCATAATTATGCTTACAGATATATAGCTCCATGTTACCTTTCTGCATTTTTTGATCATTTGTCAGTTATCTAACAAATGCAGTGTGTAAGACATTCTATAGCATTGCCCTTAACAAGTGAGAGGATATTAACTGGGAATAATATGATATGCAGTTGCCAGCAAATGGAGTCCAGGCTGGATGGCGCAAACACACATACACTGTTCTTATGGCAAGAACAAAGGTAAACTCCTCTTTTTTTTTTGGGGGGGGGGCAAAGCTCAGTTACTGTTATGACACAAGCAAGTCTGATGTCTGAAACTGTAATGTGTATCATTGCTTTCTAACTTCTATCTTTAATGATTTACCAGTACAAAGGTATGGCACTAAAGTGAGGCCATGCAGGGAACATCAGAATTCTGCAGAGGTATGACTGGGTAAATTTCTCATACCTTAGGCCTACTAATTACTAATGGACAAATATAAATATAATAAGTGTCTAGTATGGCATGTTAAAGTATTTTATGTACAAATCCACCACTATTTACTTGCTTACTGTAGCAAGTTAGAAACTACAAGGATATGCCATAATATTGTTAAAGAATACACTCTAGGTTCATGACTTACCTTGCAAATGCAGCAGCTGACACACCTTTAGTTCAGGGCTGACACTATCTGATGCAAGCAGTACACAGCCAATACATGGGGGGATAAAGGTTGTGTAAATTACCTGGCATCAATTTTACTATATGTATGTGAGTAGGAGAAAGGGATTAGGTCCCTAGTGGTCAGTGAATGTGCTATGCATTGTCTCTTAGCCAAAGCAAGGGCATACTGAGCACGCCTTTATCTGCCTACAGCAGCTGGGGTTTCCGCCTGTGAGTCTTGATTTACTTCATTAGCAAAAATTGCAGCTACTTATGCTGTAATTTGCATGCCATGAAAATTTCCATATTTGCCCATGAGTGAATGCCGCTGCAAGAATTCCCATGTTGATTTGCTAAAAACAAGTCCCACTAAGAAAGTTACACTTTGCACAACATAATATTATACAAAGATGTAGCATAATACATGGCTCAAGCAACCTCCAGTATAAGGCTTTCATAAAATATTTAAACCAAATCCAAAAATGTATTATGATTTAATGTCCAGATATATTTATCCACCACTACTAAGCTCTGTAGTGACACATAGGCAGCTTTCAACAGACAAACCTTTTGGTAAAAGAAATATTAAAATGAGAATCATTTTAAAATATCATACTAAATATTATAAATGCAGTACACACACATTTTCAGTGTTTATTCTTTAACATTAATTTTTTTAAAATTTATGTATGCTGCCCTCTCTAACATTGTCCTCATTTTTTTTCTTGTAAGCGCATATTTTACTTAGTATTTATTTATCTTATTTATTTTATATTTGTTAACCGGGAAAGTCCGACTGGATGCATGTCCATTTTTAGTGGAGGCCCAGGGAGAAAAAGCTCCAAATATACATAAACAATTGTAATTATAGTGAAATTCTTATTTTGTATTATAACAACATAGGTATATGTTTAATGCTGTATGTTTAATGCTGTATACACAAAATTACATGCTTTTCTAAAGTACAGACAGGAAATAGATGAAGTTAATAGGTAAGGAGGAAATAGATGGAGATTGCATCTGGGAAGAGGAGACATTTATCCTTAAGGTCATTGAGGAGGGAGTAGTTATGAGATTGTGTCTAAAAAGGGGAAACACATAGCCTTAAGGTGGCTAACATATATGCTAACAATCTTATTACAAATCTTAGCAGCAGGAGAGAGACAAATTAATTCAGAGCAATTTAAGGATCAGATTTTTATACGTGTAGCTAGGTTCTCATATATTTTTTCTGTTTGAGTGGGGTTAGTCTGGGTTTGTGCATGGACAAAGCCAATCTGTTTTTAGGTGTTTTTTTAGGGATATTTTGAATTGGGGTAGGGAGGACACAGTAGTAAGTTCAGTAGGAAGTAAGTTCCAGTTTTTGCCAGCAGAGTTGGAGAACAGTGATTCTCCAGCTGCGTTGTGAGCTTTAGTAGTTTGTACTAGCAATCTGTTGGAAGAGCGGAGGACTTTTAGGTTATTGTAGGGCGTGATAATATTTTTCAGTATGGGTGTACTATCTGGTTGGAAGAGAATTTTGTGAACAACTATAAGTTGGCTATATTGAAGTTGATAGGGTAGTTCTAGACAGTCTAGGGATTTAAGATTTAGACAGTGATGGGTTCTATAAGCTGAACCTGTAGCAAATCTGGCTATATTATTGTAGCAGCTAGTACATTTATTGAGGTTTGATTTGCTTAGGTTTACAAAGATGGATGAAGCGTAAAGAAGGGTTGATAGCAGGTATGTCCGGGCAATAACAACTCTGGCAGCTGGGGTTAGGAATTGTTTAATTCTGTATATTGAGCCTAGTTTTTTATTAACTGTTTTGATAGTTTTGTCTATGTGAGCATCAAACTTTAGGTTGTTGTCGATTATTACCCCTAGTAGTTTAGTACAAGGTTCCGGGGAAATTATGGTGCCATTGTTAGATATTATGGAGAGAGGTGGTGAGGAGAGTTTGTGAGTAGGGGAGAAGAGCAATAGTTTGGTTTTATTTGGGTTTAATAGTAGTCAGTGACTAGTGAGCCAGTTCTTTACTTTATTGAAAGTGATTTGGGTTAAGGATTGTAAGTCTGTGGGTGAGGAACAAATTAGTGTGGAGTCATACTGAATAGAAGTTGCATCTGGGATGATTTTGTGCAGGTCATTGATGAATATGGAGAATAGGAGGGGACCTAATATAGATCCTTGGGGGACTCCAAGGGTGACTGGTAGTATGGGGGATAGGTGATTTTTCCATAGTACAGCTTGTTGTCTGTCACTTAGGTAAGAATGAAACCAGCTAATTGCTAGGTTGTCTATAGAGTGTGATTTTAGTGTGTCTAGGATTAGTTGGTGGTTTACCATGTCAAATGCCTTGGATAGTTCTAGAAAATGAGCAGAGGAGAGCTGGTTGTCATTACGGTTATGATCTATTGTGTGAGAGAAGGAGAGAAGGGCTGAGGTAGTGCTATGGGAAGGTCTAAATCCATGCTGGGAGGGGGCTAGGAGATTGTTCTGATTCAGGTAGGCTAGAAATTGCTTATGGGTGCATTTTTCCATTATTTTAGCAAGGGGAGATAATATGACAATAGGTCTATAGCTTGAGAGTTCAGTGGAATATCCCCTAGTAGACAGGGAACTAGCTCCAATACCATAATTTGCAGTACTTGCAGTACTGCAGAAACTTGCAGTAGTGAATTTTAGTCTTTTGTTAAGTACAAACTTGCAGTTTTAAAAGTACTGTATTTTCATCTTTTTCTGTTTCCTAATTGTGTGTTTCTGAACAGTGTGCTGTGTGTCTCGCTGCAGTTGTTTTGCTATAAGGGGGTGTTGGTATCATTTCTTTGTTATCTGATATTTAATAGCCTAGAGGGATTTCTCTGTACTTTAAGTGCTAGCCACAAAGTTTGAGAAATCATTTTATGCTCAACTCCTGAGAGACTTGCTTGGCTACAAACATCTGCATTACAAGCTGAAGCTAAGTGAAACTTGCTGTAGTGAATTTTAGTCTTTTGTTAAGTACCAACTTGCAGTTTTAAAAGTACTGTATTTTCATCTTTTTCTATTTCCTAATTGTGTGTATCTGAACAGTGTGCTGTGTGTCTCTCTGCAGTTATTTTGCTATAAGGGGGTGTTGGTATCACTTCTTTGTTATCTGACATTTAATAGCTTAGAGGGATTCCTCTGTATTTTAAGTGCTAGCCACAATGTTTGAGAAATCATTTTATGCTCAACTCCTGAGAGATTTGCTTGGCTACAAACATCTGCATTACAAACTGAAGCTAAGTGAAACTTGCAGTACTGAATTTTAATCTTTTGTTAAGTACAAACTTGCAGTTTTAAAAGTACTGTATTTTCATCTTTTTCTGTTTCCTAATTGTGTGTTTCTGAACAGTGTGCTGTGTGTCTCTCTGCAGTTGTTTTGCTATAAGGGGGTGTTGATATAATTTCTTTGTTATCTGATATTTAATAGCCTAGAGGGATTTCTCTGTACTTTAAGTGCTAGCCACAAAGTTTGAGAAATCATTTTATGCTCAACTCCTGAGAGACTTGCTTGGCTACAAACATCTGCATTACAAGCTGAAGCTAAGTGAAACTTGCTGTAGTGAATTTTAGTCTTTTGTTAAGTACCAACTTGCAGTTTTAAAAGTACTGTATTTTCATCTTTTTCTGTTTCCTAATTGTGTGTATCTGAACAGTGTGCTGTGTGTCTCTCTGCAGTTATTTTGCTATAAGGGGGTGTTGGTATCACTTCTTTGTTATCTGACATTTAATAGCTTAGAGGGATTCCTCTGTATTTTAAGTGCTAGCCACAATGTTTGAGAAATCATTTTATGCTCAACTCCTGAGAAATTTGCTTGGCTACAAACATCTGCATTACAAACTGAAGCTAAGTGAAACTTGCAGTACTGAATTTTAATCTTTTGTTAAGTACAAACTTGCAGTTTTAAAAGTACTGCATTTTCATCTTTTTCGTTTTCCTAATTGTGTGTTTCTGAACAGTGTGCTGTGTGTCTCTCTGCCATTAGTTCCCCACGCTCCCTCCCTGTTCCTGTGTTGGTATTAGTGTTGGTGGCTCTGGAATTGCCCGCCCCTCCTGCAAGTCTGTATTAGAACACTCCTCCTGTGTCCATCTCATTTGCTCACTTAACTGAGTACAGTTAGATCATATTCTGAGTCTAGTGTTTACTCTACTTAATACAGAGAGAAGATTTGAGAAGGCTAGCCCACATAAGTTCTTCCTTCCTCTCTTCTTGCACTAAAAAAAAAAAAAAAAAAGTTTGCACTTTATTCATTTACTTTTACTGTATTTGTGTTTCCTCCTACTTTATTTTGCTTTTCTTAAAAGTACTCAATTTTATTTATTCTGCTGCATTTATTACTGCTTGGTCATAGCCTGATTAAATTGTAAGTGTTATTCTAACTCTTTTGTTTTAAGCACTTGGGCGTCATACAGGCTGTTTTACATTAAGAAGGTTTATGGTCTGCACTGTTGTAGCAGGACAGGTGGCTTACATCCTTCTAAGCTGGGAATTGCTGATTGAAGGCACAGTGTCTGCTATTCTAAAAGTGTATTAGTTCTAGCTTAAGCACTTGGGCTTTAGGCCAGTTATTCTACATTAAGAAGGTTTGTGGTCTGCACTCTTGTGGGAGGAGAGGCTGGATTCTGCCCTTCTGAGCTGGGAATTTCTGGTCACAGGTATATTGTGATTGTTATTTGAACTGTTTCTTTCTGACATTGTTGCACCTTGTTGCTGTAGCATAGACCAGATTCAGGCCTGCTGAATCTAGCTTTGTTTGTATAACTTGAGCACTGACCCAGGCCATCATTTTTTGGAGAAGGTTCCCCTGCACCCTAGTAAGCAGGGGTGTGCAGTTAGAACTTGTCTGATTAAATACTGCTGGAACAGGGCTCAGTTTTGAGCAATTTTCTGGTTAATTGGGTGACTTGTTTAAATCAGTTTGTTAATTTTCTATTGTTTAATATATATATATATATATATATATATATATATATATATATATATACACACATATATATATATATATATATATATATATATATATATATATATATATATATACACACACATATATATATATATATATATATATATATATATATATATATGAATGAAATAAATTGCACTTTATTCATCTGCTTTTACTGTATTTGTGTTTCTTCCTACTTTATTACTGGGGGCATTGACTACAACTCTGATCTGCAATATATAACAATAAGTATCCTTTTCTGTGCTTTTAAACTGTTTTTTGAGTGTATCTGCTTTATTTTCAAAAAAATATATATATACTTGTTTCCCACCTTTCTAACCTAGTATAGTCCAGTTTTCAAGTTAGTGCTGAATTCAGGGCTGTGTTACATATCTCTGTGCTTGCCCATACCTTACTTGGATAGAAGGAAGTTTCTCTGTTCACCTGTGAGAGAGGGGAGCTTTGAGCAGCCTATCTGTCCCTGGAGGAGTGGTTTCAGCCCAGAAATTAGTATTTTATTAGCCATTTTGGGCTAATTTCTGTCTCTTTCATTTCCTTACTATGAAGACTGCATTTGCCCAGTTTTGCGCGCCGGGCAATGCCGATTAGCTAGGGTATAACTATTCTCAGCTCCACAAAGTCTTCTCTTCAATTTTTCCCTTGGAACAAGACAAACTTTCAACTTAAGCACTCAAGCCATTCATTTCTCAGTCTGGCACTTGCTTAAAACTTATAGCAAGCACTTATAAACCCTTGCACTAGGCCCTCCTGTACTGTACAGTAGGACAAGGCTCTCTGTTCGTCCTTACCTGCCATTCAGTAAAACACTTCACTGTACCTATCCAGGCATGTCCAAAGGGCAGTTTCAGGTGTACTCTCCAGTCCAACTGGTGAATCTGGGCATTTTGAGGCAATGTTACAACTGCCTCATGTACACAAACAACCCCCTCCTCCTAACACCAAACCCTAATACATGTGAGAGATGCAGTTATACAGCCAAACTAGAGGCTAAGCTTTCTCAACCCAAGACTGGATCAGACAGTCAAGAGGAGAAAGGAACTACTTGTATCACACCACCAGTCTTACATAGACCCATTAAACCAGCACTGGCAAAAAACACAAATAAATACATGGAAACATACTCAGAGGCTCTAAATAAAAAATCTGCAAAACCAACAGAGACCTCCAAAGCAAATATCCAAGCAACCTCCACCCCCCAACACAAACCATGAAACACATACTTCACAAAACCAGTGTGCCATGCAATCACAGCCCTTAAGGCAAAATAACATACCCGACATACTAGTAATAGGTGACTGTATAGTCAGGCACACTGATGTCCCACTCACTAGGCTGAATAAGGAGAGGGTTACTGTTAGCTACCTGTCGGGTGCCAGGATCCGCCACATAACACAAGCACTCAGGTCACTCCAGAACAAGTACAAATATGACTCTGTCATTGTCCATGTTGGTGTGAATGACCTGAGCCGTACCTCCCTGGACTACATGAAAAGAGACATGGAAGAGCTCTCTGATCACATAGCCCAGGCTGGTATGACCCTGACCCTGAGTAGCATCCTGCCCTCACCAAGAATGATACCATGGTATAAAGAAAAAATTCTTGATTTCAACAATTGGCTAAGTTTCTGGTGTCATTCAAAGGGGATCCAGTGTCTGTCTGCCTGGGATGACATGCCACACTGCTTCGCTATAGACGGCTTGCACCTGTCACCCTTAGGCTTTTGAATACTTGCCAAGACTCTTGCCACCCCCATAGTGTCTTTTTTAGGCAAGGCTCAAGAGACAAACCCACCGCCATAAATAGCACAAGTAACAAAAAGCTGAGGGTAATTTACTCAATGTCAGAAGTCTAAACTTCAGAATGCACGCACTCAAGGCACTCCACAGTATGGAGAAAATCGATATATGTGCAGTAACAGAAACCTGGTTTAAGGCTCCAGAGAGTACCCCAGCACTACCAGGCTACAACTCATACCATACATTTCAGCTACAGAACCCAGTCTGCAATACAAAAGATGGGGGCATATCCATATTCATCAAGGATACCCACACCTCCAGGTTAGTGGCACAGCACGATGCTTCAGAGATCATCCACGTGCAACTAACAATGGGCAAAACTGCAATTCAAATTGTAGCTTGCTACAGATCACCCAGCATGTCCCAGGACCCTCATTCCACATTTCTAGAAACACTGAGAAACATAAAGATCATACCAAACACCCTAATATTGAGTGATTTCAATTACCCAAACATTAACTGGGAGAGCTGCTCAAGTACTAATTCCCTTGCCTAACTTTTCCTAGAATTTATAAACTCAAACACCCTGGTTCAACTGGTCAACACTCCCACCAGAGGTGACAACATATTGGACCTGATCATCACCAGCATGGGCAACCGGTGTTCCACACCAGAGGTCAACCCCTCAATGGTTAGATCTGACCATAAGCAAATCACTTTGGATATCCATATACCGCCCCCACCCCCGGACAAGAAAGCCACCCTGAAAAACATTTCAGAAGCAAACTTCACATTACTTAAGACCGAGGTGGAAAGTTTCAAAGCCCCCATGCTGAAAGATAACACTGTCCAAGCTTCAAAATCCTTTACTAATGCATTCTATGGGCAGCTACAAGAATGCATGGATTGTGCCATCCCAAGCAAAACCAAGACTCACTCCTCCAAGAAAAGGAAACCAGTCTGGTGGACCCCTGCCATAAACAAACTATACAATAGAAGGAGGAAACTTGTACAGAAAAGAGTAAAATCCCAAGAAGGGAAGACATCCCTGATCAGTATCAGCAAGAAACTACGATCTCTCATAAAACCATTCAAGTCTAGCTTTGAAAGAAAAATTGCCAAGGACTCAAAGATAACCACAAGGCATTGTTTAGCTATGTCAAGAATCTAAGTGGCAATGCTCAGATCTGATCGGAGTTAGTGCAGAATGACACAAAATACACTGAACTGACCAATATCACCAACATTGTGGCAGACAGGTTCAGCACAAACTTCACCCACCACTCACCCCCAAAAGGGCTCATAACCATACTAGAAGAATATAGAGTCCCTGAAATCACAGACACTCACGTTAAAACAGCCCTCTCCAAAGCCAAAAAATCAGCATCAATGGGACCGGATGGTGTCCCAGGCTGCGTTCTACATAAGCTCAAAGACGAACTAACCCCTCACCTAAACACACTGTTCAAACAGCCTCTCCATAATCTACATACCCATAGAGTGGCACACAGCAATGGTTATTCCACTCCACAAATGTGGAGCCACAACAGACCCCAGGAACTATCGCCCTATAAGCCTGACTAGCTTGGTCTGCAAGGCTATGGAGCACATCATCATGGAACTCATTAACAGAGACATTGGGAACCTCCAAACAGTGGACCCTACCCAGTTTGGCTTTGTTAAGGGCACATCATGCCTCCTAATCCTGGTGGACTTCTTTGAGACAGATACCAAGGCTATAGACGAGGGAAAGGTGGTGCACACAGATTACCTTGAACTTGCTAAGGCCTTCAACACTATTCCCCATTCTGGTATTATAGACAAGCTCACCAGCCTGAACATAAACCCGTACATCACAAGATGGGTTGCCAACTGGCTCACAGACAGAACCCATATGGTGAGAGTTGCAGGAGCTAGGCTCGACTCTAAGTTTGTTACAAGTGGCGTTCCCCAGGGCTCAGTCCTAGGACCCCTCCTGTTCAGCATATAGTTTCCAGAGGTACAGGCAAGCACAGGAGGACTATGGCTGACCAAGTTCGCAGACGACTGCAAACTAGGGGCTATAATTGACTCTCTGGCTGATACAGACATCCTCCAAAAGGGTCTCACTGAGACGGATACCTGGTGTCAAAATCATGGCCTCAAGCTAAATGCCAAAAAGTGCATAGTCATCCCCTTTGGAAAAAACAAAGTAAACACAAACTACCATATAGGTGGTAGTCCCCTAAATACAGAAGACATAATAAGGGATCTGGGGACCCAAGTAGATAGTAATCTCACCTTTAATAATCACATTGCCAAAGTGATTAGAAAATCTTTCTACGGGGCCCACCTAATCACAAAAGGGTTCACATCCAGATCAAAAGAGGTCAGGTAGCATTTACCCTGCTTAGGAGCTTGTCCAAGAAAACCATCACTTAACTATGTCACTTTCTTCTTACCATGTATGATTGGTTGATATTTCTGATTGCAGTTCTATTGGTTATTTTAATTGTATGACCTCTACTCTGTTAGTTATTATAATTGTATGACTTCTGCATTAGTGCATGTCTGTGGACACTGCCACTTCCACTGAGAGATGCCAAGGTAGGTTACTGTGGTGTGGTATTGCAGTTACTGCATGGATTAAGGCTTGTTATGTAGTGTAGTCACTGGCTCCATTTCAGTTGGCCAAAACCAAATGCTGTGATATGTATTCACTGACCACCTCTTTGCCAAATTAGACTATGTTATATTTAGGTAGCAGGTAATAAAAAAAAAGTCTAAAATGGTTTTGTAAAAAGATTCCAAGAATGCCACTTTTTTCAAATCACAAATCATACAAGCATACCTAACACAAGTTCTTCACTGCTAAATGAATAGACCAGATGGGTACAGGTAGAAAAGCAACCAGGCAAAATCCTACAGTCATAGAAAAAGCTGGCATATGCCCACCTTTAACATACTAGCTATCATTCACAGATAAACTACTGCTGCAAATAATTCCTCCATTCACTCAGACAAATGTAAACAAGCAATCTCTGCATTGTAATCGTATGAAGGATGGCAGATGGAAAGCAGTACACAATACTTTGTATAAAGTAACATAAGTTAAAATATCAAAACAGTATGTCCACCCACCCTTCAAAAATGTGCACAGCTCAATGCCCCTCTTGATTGTCAATCAGTTATCAGTATCTGAAATGGTGAAACATCTTTATTTTAGTTCATGCCATCCAAAAAAGATTCATTTCTGATGGCATTTGCCAAGTCTATTTGCCAATTCTTTCAGAAATAACAAGCCACAATTCATTACAACAGTGACCCATCAATGGTTGTTGCATATTAACATGTCGTCTGTTCCACACCTATTTCTCTTAGCATTACAGAAAGGAACAATGTGTATGTATAAAATGCAAAACTGATTTTTAAGCAGTCTGCCATCCAAAATCTGGAATAACTCCCTAAGAAAAGATCAGCATAAAAATTGAAATGAAGCAAGACACAATACCAATACTTCACCATACTCTGTCATGTTACTACAGGATTTACCCACTCCTGGTGTAGATTTGGTCACCTGGGCTTTTTACTTGTGGCCAAACCATTGCAGTCTTAGGTAAGTTCCACCACAACTCCCCTCTTCTACTGAGACATTGCTATACAGTATGAGCACTGAGTGGCTCTCATGATCATTTATCTAAATGACTTGTTGTATGAACTAAACATTTGATCCCCATTGCACTTCTAACTTTAGGTACTGCAGATGTTCGTTTGCTGCCTTACACCAATTCCCTAATGCATGGTTTTCTATCTTTGTATAGCTCATCAGTCATGAAGACAATAGTGCTCCATTCATATCACTTTTGTTGTTTAGTGTTTTTACTATGTGAGCTACTTAATCCAGCATATTATCTACAAACTCCACACCCCTTCCTCTACATGCACTTCAGGTCAAGTAATTTCTACTGCTAGCACCTTTAGCAGTATCCCATTATTTCCAGCCTAATACCTTCATTCTGCACTTATTTGCCATCCTGGGAGTTTACCATGATCACCCATTTCAGGAAGTATTATCTTCCTCTACTCACCCCATACAACTTTTATCTGGGTCAACAAATTTAGATCACTGCTTCTACTTGGGGAGGTAGCAGCCAACTCAGTTTTGATCCTCCCTAGCACATCTTCTGACTGCAAAAGCAGACTCTGATCCTCATCTTTTAGGTGGTTTGTTAGCTACAGATAAGCCGATCACTATAACAATACATTATTTGACTCACATGAATAGTCATACTTTTAGAATGAAATTATAGAGACAAAGCACAGACTGCAATCTTTCCTAACTATAGAGGTCTCATAACTGGTCTGGTTTGGTGTTAAGGAAATAATGTATTCAAAGTTGCTAAGAGCTTTTACTGTTTTACTTTCATTTTGTTGACCATGCAAATCTTAGTGAGCCTATAACTATTCTTCAAGGAAGACCTGAAGTGATAATTATACTTATCAAAAAATATATTTAAGCCAGGATTAGTACATCCAATGAAAAAGTAATGTTAATCAACTCTCAAATCAAAAACAAAAGCAAGAGGACAGTGGCCTACAAGGAACATTGTACTACTAAGAGCAACAAACAATACCGGATTTACATAGAATAGCTCTGTAGATGATAAACAGCTTCTTAGACGTAGAAAGATATAAAAGAATGATAGGAGACAGATTTTGCAGCTTGGAAAAGTGGTGTGACTTCGGACACTTCATATTTCAATGCTTCATGACCTCAGCATACTAATAAGTAACATGCAAATGATCTCTCTTTAGCTATTTTTAACTCAAAGGCAGATTTCCTATTTGCAGACTCAAACAATATGTACACAATACTGCTATGACTTTTCTAAAAAAAACTGGGGTGCCTTCACAAAAAGTTATTTCACAAGGTGCTGCAATCCCAAATGTTGACACTAATAATATTATCCCCTAACAGCTATAAATCATTTGGTATTTGTTCACCTCTTAATTGTTTGATAGCAGAGTTACATATTTCACAGAAAAATATCTAAAGAGTATGCAGTTGAGGCTTCCATACAGTTCACTAGAAGTATAATCAACTGTTTACTGTTTTTGAGACAAAAGACAAGTGTGATGTGCAGAGACTAAATTTCATTCTAAACACAGAAAAATACATTATATACTACAGCTAATGAAATTCCACTGCTAGGAAAGACATATTGTTCTACATTTGTCAGGGATGTTATTCTAATTAAAACAACTAAACAAGCTGTAGTAGGCCTAAGTCAGTGCTGATCTAATTTTGGAGAAGGAAATGCAGGGTAATAGTGAAAAACTTATTAACAGATGGAATTTTTCTAGGGTAACAATTAAGAAGTTGGAAGTGAAAGCTCTATCAAGACAGAAGATAGGAAATAATTTGTTGTGTTTCCTATGTACTGATGGACTACATTTGCAGCTTTCACCATTAGAAAGGAAGACTATGGGAACACAGGTGGCAGCTGGGGGAGGAGATGCCAATTGTTTTAGAATTTCTAGCTTTGTTACTATGACATGCAGTTGTGTTGCAGAAGGTTAGAGTATTACGGTATGACTTTCAGTGTTGGCACTGTGAAGTAAACTATTTCTTCCTAGCAAAGAAATAATGCATGTTATTATTGGAATAATCTTAAAAATAAATGCAATGCGATGTAGTAAAACAATACAGTCTGTGCCCTATGATGTTGTTAGTGCTGGATAGGAACTGTATTAATGAGCAGAGTAAAAGCACAAGCCAAACCGAAAACTCCTTACTGCAGCAAAAGGAAGGTCCCAGCAGCCAAGCACAAGCACAGAAAAAGCCAAGGCGTGGTTAGAAGCTAAGTCCGCAATATGAACACTTCTTTATTTAAAAACAGCAAAAGTAACGTAAAGTGCTTTTCATCTCACTGACTTCCTCAGACAAAGTTTCAAGTGTAAAGCAACTCATTAAATACCCTACCCAATGTCTAATTAACACTCCTTCAATTAATTCATTAGATTAATACCAACCATTTCAATATGATAGCTTTGCAATTCAGTGTCAAAGCAATTCAAACATCAAATAAACATTATTCCAACTTGGATATTGTAATTATCAAAAGAGTGGTGGTTACTACCAGAGTATGGATAGACAGGTAACATTAATTGTTTTATTTCAGTTTGTGAATGTATCAGTTGTAACAGACTGCATTTAACCAGTTATGTATCCAGCTAGCCGTAAAGGTTTGAAATCATATTAAATCGAATATGGATTTAATGTTTTAGTGAAGGTTTGTAAGAACCTTAGGTTCAAAGCTGCTGCTGTAGTAAGGTCCGGAATGTTGAGGTTACTGACTGAAGCATTGCATCTGGAAATGTGAATGTAAACAGGATTGCAGTACTGTTTGACACTGAATTAAAAAGCTATCATATTGAAATGGTTGGTATTAATCTAATGAATTAATTGAAGGAGTGTTAATTAGACATTGGGTAGGGTATTTAATGAGTTGCTTTACACTTGAAACTTTGTCTGAGGAAGTCTCACTATCAGTGAGATGAAAAGCGCTTTATGTTACTTTTGCCGTTTGCTGTTTTTAAATAAAGAAGTGTTCGTATTGTGGACTTAGCTACTAACTACGCCTTGGCTTTTTGTGTGCTTGTGCTTGGATGCTGGGACCTTCCTTTTGCTGCAGTAACTGTATTAATGAAGAAACATATTATCTTTAGACTCAACATTAGCATCAACACCTTTCTCCTATCTTATACATGAAATAGGGGTGCCATATCAACACTGACCATCACCTAAAGCCATTGTTAACACCACTGGGTGGTTAGTGAGGTTCAGAAAGTTTTCTTTTTGATAAAATAAAAATATCTCTAGTAACCTTGTCTGTTTGTGGATTCAGAGGTGGACTTTATGTATCCTGGAAGCCCAGATGCAAACTGTAATACCTTTAATTTGCATGAGTCAGAGTGGTATAGAATATTATTATTATTATTATTATTATTATTATTATTATTATTATTATTATTATTATTATGCATAAAAGTCTGGTTGATCATTCAGAACCTTCAGTATATTATATACTGTAAAAGAAATGCTTACACCTGTCAAACTTAAGAGGGAACAATGCCTGCATTTTTCAGATCACATCTGCATTATGCAACAGGGAGATTTGTAGATTCTACCCAGCACAGCACTACAAATGGATTAAGGCGTTTGAGGAGGCTGGAAAATATTATAGTTTCAACATTATTTTTCTACTTACAATACAGAACTATTACAGTTTTGCTGATATTTGTCCAAATACTAGAAGAAGTGCCTTTGTAAAACATGAAGTCAAAAAAGATTAGTATTTTCTATAAATATGCGAGTAAGCTAACATATTGAAAATTTGAGGGATGGAACTTACAGTAAAATATTCAATTACAGATGGGAATAAACGGCATATGTGGGAGGAAAGCCACCAGAACAAATAGAAGGGCAAATAAGGGCAGAAGACACTGTGGCTGAGCAATGAACAAATCCTTTCAGTAGCTTTCCTAACAAAAGTGAAGAGAACAGAAATACAATAAATCAGAAAATAGAAGATGTACTTTACAGTATAAAGGAAATGGCAGGTGTTTATTTACAGAAAAATGTGGAGGCAGGCTTAGTAAGATAAATACATTTGAAAGGCTGAACATTTTCTAGACGTTATTAGCTCACATTGTGTAGGCAGGTGCAAACTTCCCAAGTCAAAGTAGTGAGTACTGGTTACCAAAACAAGGCAGCTCCAGAAGACAGGAGACTAGTGCGTGAACACTGTAACATAAAAGTGTACTAGTTAAAAGAGCAGCTGATTCATTTTTTTCTTTTTTGTTAACTGGCTAGGCCCACTAAACACAAGAGTCCATTTTCTGGGGTGGCCTGCCTGATTTGCTTAGTGTCACACAGCAGGAAAATACAGGCTGATGAATCAAACCCTGAAATATGAGAAGCAGCTCATTTACAGCTAATAGTCTTGAGTTGTTGCCTCACAGCAAGAGGTTCTCCCGTTCGATTCTCGGCTGGAGCGCCTTCTGTGTGGAGTCTGCATATCCTCCCCGCGGTCGAGTGGCATTCGAAAGGCATGTGTGAATGGGCGTGCCTTCATTGAAGGTTGGGCATCAGGCTGGCACCTCGGCATCGTAAAAATTGACTGCTAATCATTAGAGGACCGGAGTTCCACTCTGGCGACCCCTAACTGGGAAAAGCCAAAAGAAAAAGTCTTGATTCTCTGTGCTAACTGATGATGTTTTAGTATAGTCTGATGGAACATCATGGCCTGGGTGAAGTTATTGTATACTTTTCTTTAAACAAAAGGAAAATACATAGCATAGAGAGGTTTGGAAACCCATTACTTCATTAGGTATCACAGACACTGATTATGAGATTTTAGCCAGAGGGTTTTACAAGGTAAGGATAATGCATGGTAGACAGGCAGTGGGCAAAAAATGATCTAGATGTCGAAGATGCAGGAAATAATGCACACATATGTGTGAGAGATCTCATCACTATGTATGCTGCAAAAAATTAAATGTTACAGGAGAACTAGATTCATAAATCTGTGAAGGAACATATTTAAGAATGAAATGTGTCAAAAGTACAAAAGCATTTTTTGTAGTCTGTGGTTATGCTAAGGATTTTTGGAAGATGACACAACAGTAATGGACAGAAGCCCATACCCAGGAGAATATCAATCATATTTTGATAGACTGACAACCATAGCCAAATAGCTGTGGAAACCCTGTCAGGATACTTTAGTGGGCAGAGAACTGATGGTCACAAGTCGCAAAGGCAATGTAGAAGATTTCATGTTGGTTGGATACTTTAAAGCATACAATATTAGAAATAAAGATATAATTTGAATATTTCATGATTCTTGTTATGGGAGAATGTAAAGAGGATGTTATATCAGTAGGAGGAATTGTTTATCGTTATGAAATAATATAAAGAGGTGGGTACATTATACAGATATTATTGATCTCCCATAGGCATTGTGAGGTACATTTTCAAAGGGCAAGTGCCTTACAAATTCCTGGAAGTATAGAGATACCTATATAGTGCAAATCCCTTGAATATCTTGCTGTACTTTAAAAATGAGCATCTGTTTTTGTTTTAATTATGGAATTTTGAAGAGAAATATATATTTCATATTGTATTTTGATGTAAAATAAATCTTTTGCCAAAGAATTTATAAATATTTATTTGTTTTAAACACATCTAATGAGGCAGCTTTCTAAGTAAAAATATTTAGTGTTTTACAGGTTCAAAGTGGTTAATTTGGAAATGTATAGCTATCTATAGTCCCTGGAATGTTCACTTAGCTTCTAAACATTTGCACTTGTGTTTGTTTTCCAATTAGATATGATACTCTGTGGACAAAATTAAAGTTAGAGATGCAGCTATAGATGCCATGGAATAAAATAAAATGCATAACTGCTGGTTTTATTTATTCTGCTTTTTTCCATAGGCCTTAGTGTAATCATGTCAAAGGTGTGCCTAAAATAAACAAAATGACTTTGTGTGAAATGTTTTATGGTGTGATACTATTGGTATTCTATAACAAAAATAGCACCAGAATCCGCTCAAAGCCTGAATGTGTAACAGCACTGACCACCAACCACTTCAAGTAAATCCGTTTATTGAAAATTAAAAAGCTAAAATACGTTTTATTTCACAAGAGTTAAGCGCTTTCATCTACCCTGTGTAGACTTCATCAGAACTAATCTTTATTGCCACTACCCGCTTAAATACAACCATAAACCAATCAAGTGCATCAATTAAATACAATAAAAAGTATTTTAAATGTAATTAAAATTTAAAGTGCTCAGTGCTTAATTTCCTTGTCGATTGCCTTTTATTTGTAAAAGAACAAGTCATATCCATTAAAACTTCCCATGTTTGTAAACATTATGTTAAAAAACACTTGCCTGCAGCATAAAATATGTATGTCAATAAAAATATGTATAACAATAAAAAATATGTACAACAATAAAACCATCCTTTCTTTAACTGAATCTATTGTATGGTCACTGGACTATCTCATCTATCCCCTATTTTCCAATATAGGCTTAATGGAGATAGTTTCATTAAGTCCAGGATGAACCGAGGCATTGAGTTTAATCTGCCACCTAGTCTCCTTTTCTCCAAGTTTGTACTTCATACTTCCCCCTTTTGGATTTAGTTTTATACATTCTAATATACCAAAATTAAAGGAATCGCAATGTTTGTTACCATTAAGATGTCTCCATAAGGCATTATTTGTGTCCTGTTTTTTTATTTTATAACAGTGGTCATAAATTCTATTTCTAAGACATCTATCAGTCTTCCCCACGTAAAAACAGGGGCATTTGGTACACTTTGCTAAATAGACTAAATGGGAAGTTCTACAATTACCTTTTTGGAATCTAACCTCTGTTCTGTTTGTGTCATCCAAAATTAAGGAAGATACCCTAATGATTGACCTACACTGATTACAATTCCCACATTTTGTGGTACCTACAGAATTGGATCTGGGGTTAATATCCATAATTTTCTTTTCTAATCTCATTTTTAAATTACTTCCATTTTTAGATACAAATTTGGGTGCCTCCCCCACTGTCTTAAACACACTGTTATCAGTTTTCAAAATATTCCAGTTGGTTTCTATTATTTTCTTAATGTCTCTGACTTGGGGAGCATATTGCAAAATACATGCCCTAGTAAACTCATCGAAACTCGTGTCCTCATGTGTCACATTAACCCCTTTGGTGTAGTTAGTCCCTTTCCCTAATATGGGTTTAGACTTTTTTCCCCATTCATTTTTCACATATTCTTTAATGTCCCATATCATCCCCATCGGATATCCTCTTGTCTTGAACATGTTCCCTATAACATCCAGTTTAAGTACCATGTCCGAAAATTTGGATGTCATTCTGGCAGCCCTTATACACTGACCTTTAATTATACTCCTTTTCTGGCATCTAGGATGGCAACTAGAATACTCCAAATATGCATTACTAAAGGTGTCCTTTCTGTAGATATTAGATTTAAATATATTGGTATTCTACCAGAATGAAACAAGAATATAACAAAACATATGAAGTAAAAAACATGAAGAAATTCCTAATGATGAAGAGCTGAGATGTGATGGCTGCCAGACTATACTATGTTTGCTTGGAAGAAATATCCATGACCATGGCAACAGTAATGAATAGTAAACAGTGTATTTACATTTAGCAGGCAAATGACAAACTAGAGGCATATAGCTTTTGTCTGTAGTATGCAGTAGTATAAATGCAGCTAACCTGTAAGCACAATTGTCCATGAGTGAGACATCATGGGGTGTGGTGCTATGGAGTTTAAATACTCTAGGCATTTTGAGCAATCTCACTTCGATGACTGCCTAAGTTTTAGGAGTGATATTTAAAACCTGTTCCTATTTTTTATCTTTGATTTGGTACTGACCAGAATTCTTGTGCTACAAAGTTGAGCGGAATGTTTAAATTTCCTTATTACTAGTCAGTGTTATTAGTTAACAGGCAGATATTTTATGGCAGTTTCTAGAGCTCCTTCCCTGTGTTCAAACTGCCTGTGTATTGGATATTCTCAGAATATTATAAGTAGAATATTTTATAAGCAAGTAGGTAGCTGTACTTATTTAGTTCATCAGTTGGATACTATCTAGTTTCAACATTTTGAAGGTTGTTGAAACTATTCTTGCCTTCTTTTTGAATCGCTCCTGTTTCTCTGGGGATTCATTTATGGGTGAGACCTTTGGTGATGTGTCTTGTGTGTTCATTACAGATGTGTGTGTCATGGGTTTTTCCTTCCACATAAATGATGAAGGATATCTTTGGGAATGTGGCAATCTCCGAGACAAGCAAGTTGTTCAGGGTTAACCCTTGTGACGCTGATCAATGCTCATGTTAGTACAAATGTATGGCTAGAAGGTATGTGCCTGTAGTGTTTAAAAGTTATAATTATGCACTATATTATAATAATAATAATAATAATAATAATAATAATAATCATCATCATAGTAAAATGTGAGAATCCAGTTAATCAACAAGTATTTTGGTTTGAAACTTGTGATTCCGGGTTTACCTCCGGTATTGAGTACATGGTTAAGGATTCACACTTCCTTTTGCATTTTTTTCTACTTCCATAGTTTGTTTGCTAATTCTAGCTTATGATCCACCTCTTGTGAGTAGCAGCACTCTGGAATGTTGCAGCAACAGTGCACACAGAGCTTTGGTATATCCCTTATTCATTTAGGCAAAGAAGGGGCTATGTTTTTATTTCCTTAGAATTTGATTATAAAAGCATATTCCATCTGTTGAGAAGCTGGTCACTCCTAGTTATTGCACTTGAAATTATTTTGGGATATTCACCATACATTTATAGGTTATAGATCTTGTTTATAATTATTTGTCACCATTATGCTGGGCATACACATACATATATGTTTATGTATGTATGTGAATGTATATATATATATATATATATATATATATATATATACACATATCTCTCTCTCTGTCTCTCCAAATATTTATATATGGACAAGAACTACAGTTCTTCATTACCCAATCTATACATTCATAAGCTATTACTCTTCAGTAACAGCTGCATCCCAGATTACCCTTTTCCCGGTGCCATAAGCAGTAAGGGTTCCTCCCAGTTGGAGTATTAATTTTCTTCATTCAGACATTTTTTGATTGTGTGAGAATCAAGGGCACTGTCAAGAATAGCCAGTGTCCTTGTTAGCTAATTTTATTCTGTAAAAGCCTTTTCAAGTTTCATTGAATTGTTTCTTGTTTTGTTTCAGACAACTTATCCCTGCAAGCTTTGAAGGATAGGTGGCAGAGGTTAACCTTGGAAGCAAGGTCTATTTTCATATTTGGAAACTGCATGTAATCAAGACAGAAGCTAACTTAACATATTCAGAAGAGGGTCCTCCAACAAACATAACCCAACCAAAAACCACAGACGGTGGACTCAGAAGGTTGCTCTTAATTCAGCTGTCACCCCTCAGCCACCTACGCAAGCCATCCAAAAATCTAACGATAATCTTGAAGTTTCTGAGGCATGGGGTCCTAAGTCATGACAGGGATAAACACTATATGATTCTTTAAAGGATCATGGTAAGGTCCAAGCACCTTGTTGCTGCTCTTGTCGCCTTAGGCAAGAAGTCCACCACCAAGGCAATATCAAGAAATTGGGATAATTGGGTTTTGTTTTTTGTGGTTTACATCACTATCCTCAAAGAAAAAGAGCCTGATCAAGCCCTCCTCCTTTTAGCTAATTTTCTTTCCATTAAAGAGGTACACCATAGTTGCAGTAGTTCAGCTTGGTCCTGGTATGACCAGAGTTTAGAAACTAAAGGCCAAAGAAAGGACCCTAAGGAGAGGTAGGCATCACCCAGAAATTTGACTCAGCTTCATGCTAGACAATTTCAACAGAACAGGCAATGACCTCCTAGGGGGATTCGACTCCAAAAGTCAAGTATTGTTGGGTGTTCAACAACCGGAAATGTTTATGGCTAACCTGTAGGTTCATGCATCTTTGTTCCTACTGTGGGAAGACATACCCAGTAGCTAGATGCTGGTCTAAATCAGGTCAAGTCAGTTCAATTAATAGTGCACCCTTTAGTAAACAAACCCTGCAGCTCAAGACAGGATACCTGCACAGAGACTGGCCCTCTTTTTGTGTCCAATGAGGAAATTTTTCTTGAGGTCAGACATAGTTTTCAGACCATCACATTTCCTGACTACACTTAAGAGACTTGCAGCCCTACTGGTAGGGTATTCAGATAAAAAGGCTGCTAGCTTTCTCATCAAAGACTTTGCTTTAGCTGTTTCCACTGAGTTTACTGCTGGTTAGAATTCTAAATTGGTTAAGTATCTCTCATCCATCAAAGGTTATGAAGCTGAGGTCCTCAAATTAATTGAAAAAGGAGTTTTAATGTACTGGCCTGTTTTCTCACTGTCCATGTTCTACTTTTAGAATTTCTTCCATAGGTCTAGTCCCCAAGAAGGAGGGATAATATCATTTAATTCACCACCTGTCTCATGCGGCGGGCCTCTCAGTCAATGATTTAACTGACAAAAGTCTCCCCAGGGTACACTATGTATCGCTAGATAATGTAGGACAGGCCATCAAGAAATCCGCAGACCTTTGGCTATGCAAGCTAGACATCCAATCTGCTTTTCACCTTTTCTCCATCAGGGAATAGTATTGGTCACTGCTGTTTTTTGTTGTGAATGAAAATTCTTTCTCAGTATAGCCATTCCCATGGGCTAATCCCTGCCCTGCACTGCGTTTGAAAAGTTTAGTTCTACTTTACAATGGTATTGGCAGCAAAGAGCCACTAAGCAAGGTAACATTCATTATTTTGATGATTACCAGATAATAGAAGGGAGGGCTTAGACCCCAGAAGGTATGTCCATTTTTGTGAACCTATGTGAGCCTCTGGCTGAAAGAAAAGCTGAAGATGCTATCAAAACAATCACTTTTCTAGGTCTTCTGATTAATATGCCAGCATCTGCCTTCAAACTCCCCACTGACAAATTGTAAAAATTAAAGTCCACACCTGAAAGGTTTTTAGAATCCAGTAAAGTGTGAAATGGGGAAGTCATGTAACTGGACAGGATGTTAAACTTTGCCTGCATAACTACTGCCTTAGGAAGGACCTTCCTAAGATTTCTATTCAACCAGCCAAAAGTCAATAACCCAAAATACCACTGAGTGAGGGTTACTAGAAGATTTATGGATGACCTCCATTTGTGAAACACCATCTTGCTACAGTTCAGTGAGATTTTACTGAGAAATTTTAGCTTTTCACTGATGCAGCTGTGGGCATTGGTATGGGAGACTATTTCTGGAGGAAGTCGTTTTCAGCTAAATGGGCCTCTTCTTTGCCAGAGGATAGGAATAAAGACATCACCATCCTAGAAAATTTTCCCATCTGGGTGCCAACACTTGTATGGAAAGTACATTTTTGTAGCAGGAACGTTTTATTTTGTTCTAACAAGATAGCCGTGGTCCAAGCCCTTAACAAGATGTCCTCAAGATCTAAGTGGGTACACTCAGTGATAAGGCTGTTAGTTCTGCTCACCTTGCAGTTCAAATTGCGTTTTTCTATTTCTCATGCTCCAGAAAAAGAAAATTGTATAGTTGATAGCCTATCCCACTTTCAGGTTTCCAGATTCTATCAGTTTGGTCCAGGTGCCGCTCCTTCTGGAACACTCATCCATCCAGAAGTTTTTCTCATAGGTGAAAATTAGCTAACACTGGTGTTCAAGTCATGGGCTTCAAATATCAGGAGAACTTATTCCTCCTTGTTACAGGAATTTAAACTTTTCCAGAAGAGTGTACCTAACCCAGGGAAATCCCACTGTTGCTTCAAATCTTAGTACACAGATGCCTGCAAAATGACTCCCCTAACACTCTGCTTACTCACCTAGCAGACCTTGGCTGCTTAGCTTGCTTCCTGGGGCTTTTTGATTTTTCCAGTCACAGGGTCACCCTCAGATTAGGGAAGGGTTAAGAAAATTTTAGAGGTACCTTGCATGACTGTAGAAAACCTATGGGGTGGTTACTTTTGGTGCATATTGTCATGGGGCTTTATTGCTTAGCTAATGACTTTTATTCCTTTGTCCTCTGGGCCACATTTTTTAATGGGCTATATGTGGGAGCTTTTAGTGCTAACATACTCCTTGTTTAAAGGTAGGACATTCTACTTGCTTAACTGAAGTCAGTTCTACACTTAGAAAAGCTCTCACATGCCAAGGTATTCCCACTCAAGGATGCTCCTCACATTCTTTCTGCATAGGCAGGTAATCAGACCTGCTCGAAACAAAACAGAGTATTCAACCAAAGTTCTAAAAACAACTAGGAGGTGGTTCTCTGATGACTTTTTATCCTATATTAGCTGGCCACTTTAGCATTTTAATTTGCAGGAAAGAATGTTCTTAGGGTTTTGGGGGTTTATTGTTTTTCCAACAAAGCATCTTGGCAGCCGGCATGTTGGCTGAATGGGGGATCTGGGTTTTTGGTTTGAAATCTTTGGATTATTGCAAAAAATGCCGAAAAGCGACCACAGGTGGCAAGACAAATCCAAGGAACAAAATATAATCCACAGAGACAAGTTTTCATTCATAAAAACAAGTGATGTAAGCACTTTCATCTTGCTTCTATGAGCAAGGCTTCATCAGACAAACAGAACTAATGCAAAATGCAGCTATTTAAAGTGTCACATTAAAAAGTTGTAATTTTTTTTTGTTTGGCCATTTGCCTGACTAGATTAGGTAGTTAATTAGTTTATGAAAGGAAACCGCATTCACTATTGATAAAAGCAGTGTGAGATTTTCAGTATATTAAGAGAATACTGACAAAAATGTTAACAAGTTTTAGACATTGGTAAGAAGGAATGAAGTGAGTTAAATTATGAAAAGATTCAGAGTTGTACTGAGGGCTGAACAAGTGTATGACATAAAATGTGACATAAAATTGGAAGTAAATTATTTTTTTGAGTAGATAAAGTGGTGTGTTGATTTTTGTATTGCTTCGTACACTTTTCCTTGCTGGAAGTTGCAATTGGTAGTTCTAATTGGCTGAAGAGATCATTCAACATCAACCTAATTGAAATTGCTCCAGGGGATATTACTAGAGAGTTAGTAGCATGAAGAACACAAAGCTGAATGCTGTTTTCCATAGAAAATCATTGCCAATGTGATTTCTAAGTAGGCACTGGCAAGGATTCATTTGCTTTCTGAGATTTCTCCCTTCTTTGAGTTTTTGCGACCATGGAGTTGGTATATATAAGTCTGGGGGTGTTGGGGTTTTACCCCTTCAAAACAATTAACGCTTCAGGTATTTTTTTTTTTGTCCTTTCCGCTACATAATTCAGAAACAGCTCATGTAGTGAGGACCTCGATTTAATGTTTTACTTGAAAGATGACCACTACAATACAACTAATAGTAAGGTGACAAACTGTATATGCAACAGCTAGAACATATGGGAAGATATTAAATAACAATCTATACTTACAGGGTAGGGGACACAGTCGTAAGACAAAAAAAAAAATGACTAACAGTTGCTAAAATAAATGGAACTCAAGAAAGAAACATTCAGTACGTGAATGGATTTCAAAACATTTTTAAATAATATCCACTTAATAGAATCAAACATGAAATTTGTAATAGGCTGCTTAAAGAAAAGTTAAACTGTTCATGATTATGAACAGAACATAATGGGAAAAATGAAGGAATGTTCTCTGCACAATCTGAACAAATACAGTATTCTGAGAATGAAACCATATTGCCAAATTTTATTTTCAGTAAAATGTATCCCTTCTCTTCTTTAATTACTGCAGGGAGGTCTATTATATAGATCTAAGCTACCACTATCTCAGGCAGATAAAGCCCAATTTAATGATTCATCAAGATTGCAGCTAACTTACCTTCAGTGATTTCTGCAGAGTCATTGCTTTAAATTGCTTTCACCCCCAGGGCGGCACAGTGGTGCAGTGGTTAACACTGTCACCTCACAGCAAGAGGTTCTCCGGTTTGATTCTCGGCTGGGGTGCCTTCTGTGTGGAGTTTGCATGTTCTCCCTGCGTTCCCATGGGTTTCCTCCGGGTACTCCAGTTTCCTCCCACATTCTAAAGACATGCTTCTGGAGCATTTCTCCCCGGGCCTCCGCAGAAAACAGGATCTGTGGAACCTAGTCAGACTTTCCCGGTCAACAAATGTAAAATAAAATAAAAAAAATAAAATTGCTGGAATAGGTATCCAGGTGGGTAAGATTATAAGACAAGCCCACTGGTTTATAACATAAGTAAAGGAAGCATGGACCTACAACAAATATTAAGTAAGCAGTCAAAGTACTGCCGTTTAAATTGATGGAGCTAGGGATGAACAGTCAGATATGTGCAAATAATGGGCTCCCGTGATAAAAAAAAAATGAAAGCACCCCAGCATGATGATCAGAATTGTGATGCTCAATGTAAATTTAGTTAAATCCTGAAGATGTACTTCTTGACTAAATGTCACTTTTCACAATGGAACTTGATCTGTCTAGTCATGCTTAAGATGATTACATTTTGTTAGTTGACACATTATCATCAGATAGAGAAGAATTAGTAAAGGAGGGATTAGGCCATCAGTCAGGAGATTATCTAGAGCAATGGTAAGGGCATTCTCTGCAAAAGGTAAACACATAGACTTAATTATGACATCCAGATAATATCCCACTGTACTGCCACCAAATAATGTGATGTCTCCCACTATCCTGGCTCAGTAACTAAAGAGTTTCAATCTTCACTACTGACTCCAATGTGAGACTGTCACTTAAACAGGAGTACTATTCACAAATTTCCCCTAAAAGCACAACAGGAACACAGTCTATAGTCTGGGAATGGACTGTATTCTTCTGTCCACTCTAATGTAACTCCTTATTATACACTTCAGAGCAGTGTGTCCCAGTTTAAGACCTCTTATACACTCACACTTAAATAAATTAAATCTCACACATCTAAACACATCTGATAAAACCTGACACAGAATTCCAGCTGTGTCCCTTCCCCAAAATAATACGGTAATGCTGCCACCAATAAGAGTGCCTTCAAGCTCTTTAAAAGAGGTGTCCAATTATGAAAATTAGATATTAAAACAAATGATAGCAAATGACCTAAGCAGCTAGGCTTTCAGAGTGGCCTGGGAAGTTATTAAGGCAAGTATAAGCACTCTCAAATCACTAAAGAAAACCCTGATTGACCAGCCACAATGTAAGTTAATAAAAATATATAATAATGAATAAAATGATTAAAAATATAAAACCATAATTTCCAATATGCAAACAGAATTCAAGCACCAGGAAAATGAAATCAATACTGAAGGATAGAAATCCAACATTTAGAAAAACACTAACTGATCTAACAGATTAGTTATAATTTTGCTATCTGATAAGGAACACTGTCCCTGATCTAAACTAAATTACTACAACAGAGCTAAGGTAGTGTAACAACCCACCACTAGACCAGTAATCAAGGACCCTCAATCTTCACCACTGGCACTGCAAACCACAGTCATTCTGGAGCTGTTTTCTCCCTATTTCTCCAGATCCCCAGCAAGACTCCCCACTGGCACAGCTGTAGAGTTGAGATATCAGCTGAGTGGCCAAGCCAAGGACTCCAGCACTCTCTCTGTCCAACCAGTACTTTGTGTTCCTGCCCAAGTGGCTGACACACACACATTCTTTGAAGCTTGATTAACACACATACATGCACACACACACACACACACGCACACACACACACACACACACACACACACACACACACACACACACACACCTGGAAAAGGCTGGTACAGGTTTACTAACTCTCCCCTCTTTTGCCCAGACTATAAGGTAGTTATCACTGCCACCAGCCAGCTCCTTATCAGCTACTTTAAGGCCCTTATCAAAGGGTGTCCAATATTATTGTGTAATATTTATATTAATACAAATGGTAGTTTGACCAAAAGCAAGGCTACTAGGAGTGGCCCACATAGTGTCACCAAAGAAATATGCAAGTACTCTAAAAACGTAAATATCTCTAGACAGATCAGCCACAATTAAAGGTTTAAATATATTTAATAATAAACAACAAAAGAACAAGAATATACTCAGTATATAATCACAGTGACATCAGAATTCAAAATCACAGGAAACATTTAAAACTTTGCAGGACAGTCTCAAATAAATAAAGAAAAATATCTAAACTAAGCTTCACTATATTCCTGACTATATATAAGAGAGTTATACTATTCCCTAGTAGCTTCATCAGAGAAGGCAGATGTGTGGTGAATGGTTCCTGTTGTTGTCAGGACAATACAGAATGCACGGTCTCCCTCAGATAATTCTCAAATTGACATCTCAACTATTACTGCTGGGATCGCTTGCAAAATGACATCATTTCTTGTCATCTGACTCTACGCCAGGTGAAACCCTCAATGCTGGAAACTGACAATATTTAGCATCTACCTGTGAAAATACATAGACCTCAGATTTTGGCAGATGCTAGAAGTCATAAAACAATTGCATTCCTTTATACTTTCAGAGGTAGTAATTAGTTCACTTCGAAGACAATACAGGAAGCTTCACAGCACAGACTCTGTGTCTGTAGCTGCAATGAAAACTGAAAGCTACCATCTTTTATTGCATAACAGGTCTATGACATTAGATCAAAAACTGATTTCATCGAATGGCTTTTACAACAAAAATGCTGTTGATAGAAATCAGTTTTGTGAGATGATGGTACAGTGAAGATTAGAAAATTTGTTCTTTCCTTACTGTAGTGTGATCTCGGAGTTGGTATATATATTTAGCAGGGGGTGGGGGAGTGCAGCCCCCCGCAAAACAGATTTCTATCAATGGCATTTTCGGTTCAATGAAATCAGTTTTTGATCCAGTGTCATAGACCCAAGAACCCTTAAAGTAATTTAATTTCAGCTATTTTTCTGAAGTTAACCTTCTGTATTCCAGTTTCCACTGTTAAAATATATACATGTAAACAGTTGCAATAGTGCATGTACATGTCTATTCTATTCCAGTAAGGCACACTGTGGTTACATTTCAAACAGCACTTTGCTTTTCCTTTTCAACACACACTTCTGTACCAGCAGTTTGGTATGCACATGACAAACAGTTCTATTACATTTATAAGAGAAGCATCTTATATAAATCATGTTGATATTCACAAATGACATATAATTATTTAAAAAAAATCCAGATAACTATACTGGCAGTATCCGTCTTTGTCACAGGCAGGTTTACAGTTCTTGGTGAGTCCTTTTCAGTATCCACTGCACAGTACATATCTGAACAACTCACGACTGGCTGTTAACTGACAACTGACTTCAACAGTCTTCAGCAGGCTCTTTTGTAGACTAGCCTAACTGTCACAACTGTTCCAGTTCTAATTTTCATTTCATATTTTGAGAATCAACCAACAGCTGTTTACTAAAATTCCTTCCTCTCTTTCAGCTTCTGACAGTAACACATAACAACTGTCAACATTCCTATGACATCATCTGCAGATCAGCTGAATCTGAAACAGTTTGCCTTTAGAATCTTTATTCACAAACATGCACAGTTAGAAATGAAAAAGGCCACTGTTCAAGTAAAACATTCTGTACAAACAGATCATAAATCAGCATGTAAGAACTTGCTTACAGAATCATAGCTAGTCATGCTGGCATATAATATACAGTTTAATCTGAAATTATGTACTCATCCAGACATGTTAGCAGAGATGATATGTCTAATTTCTTCACAATCTTAACCACCTGGAGTATGCTTTAAATGTGCTGATCAATTTAAACACCATAGGTAGGTATGAGGCTATTGGCCCTAGGGCCTATATGAACCTAGCCAAAATGGACCCTGGCTTTTGCCACCCAAGAAAATTATTTTCCTGTGCCCCTGTTGAGCAGAGCCACAGAGGTGATCCCCTGGGTGAATTTCCTATTTCCCATCCAGTCATCAAGATTTTTCTTGAAGAGTGCTAATGAGAAGCTTTGTTTGGTATAGATAGGCAGTTTGGTCCAGAGTATAGGAAGTCTCTGGGACAGGAATCTATCCCTTCAGCATGTTCTGTTTATTGTAGTGACAAGATTTAGGTCCCTAGAGCTTGTCGCGTAGAGGGATTGGGATTTCTTTAAGTGGAGCATATCCAACAGCTCTGGGTTTGACATAACTTTGTATGTTAGGCAGAGATCGCCTCTGAGTAGGCGATATGTAATGGAGTTAAGCTTGAGTTTTTTGAGATGGTCTGCATAGGGCATCTGTCTGAGGCCAGTAATCCTCTTTGTGAGGTATTTCTGCTGCCTTTCCAGTTGTAGATGTCTTGTGAGGTACATACCAAAAGGGACGTTGCACTCTATAATGGGTCTAATGAGTGATGAGTAGAGGGGAACAATGACCTCTTTTTTTTCCTGGATGAGAAACCTTTTGTGATGAGGTATGCCACATAGAAGGATTTCCTGACTACTCTGGCGATGTGATTATCTATTCCATCTTTTCCAAAGTCATTGCTGATTACCATAAATAAATTCTTTACATCAAGGGTCACCATTATATAGTCATTTCCCCTAGTTTTGCTTAAGTAATCATACAGAGTTGTTAAAAAATGACCGGTATCTTTCAAATTTCTTGGAAACAGATGTAAAATCTGTTTTAACATATGTCCAATTCAAATGGATAAATGGTCTGTTGCCTACCCTATCCCTGACACTATCGGTCTCATAGGGGGATTTTGTGAATTTTTGTGTATCTTGGGGAGGGCCTTAAATTCAGGTATCACTGGGTGTTGTTCATAGGTAGGTACTAGGCTATTGGCCCTAGGACCTATATAAGCCTAGCCAAAAGGTACCCTGGCTTTCGCAACCCAAGAAAATTATTTTCCTGTGCCACTGTCGAGCAGAGCCACAGAAGTGATCCCCGGGGTGAATTTCCTATCTCCCATCCAATTATCAAGATTTTTCTTGAAGAATGCTAATGAGGAGCTTTGTTTGATATAGATAGGTAGTTTGTTCCAGAGTATGGGAAGTCTCTGGGACAGGAATCTATCCCTCCAGCATGTTCTGTTTATTGTGGTGACAAGGTTTAGGTCCCTAGAGCATGTAGCTCGTAGGGATTGGGATTTCTTTAAGTTGAGCATGTCCAAAAGCTCTGGGTTTGACATAGCTTTGTGTGTTAGGCAGAGATCGCCTCTGAGTAGGTGATATGCGACAGAGTAAAGCTGCAGTTTTTTGAGACGGTCTGCGTAGGGCATCTGTTTGAGGCCAGTAATCCTCTTTGTGAGGTATTTCTGTGGCCTTTCCAGTTGTTGTAGATGTCTTGTGAGGTACATACAGAAAGGGGTGTTGTACTCTATAATGGGTCTAATGAGTGACGAGTAGAGGGGAACAATGACCTCTTTTTTTCCTGGATGTGAAACCTTTTGTGACCATGGTAATACTATTCCTAAAAGCAACCCAATCAACTGATAGGAATTTAAACGCCTCTAGGACCATGAAGCAATAGTCCCACCTAAGGTTATCAAAGCCTTTCTCTGCATCTAGAATGAGGAGACAATCCAACAATAATATGCTCAGCTAACTACAAACCCCTTTAAGGATCATCAGCATTTTAACTATTGCCAGTCCTTGATAAGGCTACATTGGCAAGGATGAATAAATCTCTGAAGACACCCTGTAATCTATGTGCCTATATATCCATACACTCATATAGACTTTATAGTCCACATTAAGCAGTGAAACTAGCCTAAATGTTGCCAGTTTTAAGGAATGGTTGATGGCTCCCAGGACCATAATATTTTTGGCATATTTTGTGGAAAAAGGATCATGATTTTCTCAGCAGTTAAGCAACTGCAGTATTCCCATTTGTCTATAAATTTCTATTGACAGACTTTCATTTTCAAAAACTTGCCTGTTGTGCGCTATTTGGAAATCACTTAAATTTATTCTGCTGATATTTTGGTGAGAATGGTGTCATTATATCATCTTTTGTCAGGACGCCAAGAGGGAACTTATCCAGAAATTCCCGAAATTCTTCTTGCATGTTGCTTTTTGAGGTACTGATAGACAGACTGGAAATGGTTCCTGAATTCAGCTAGGATATCTCTTCTACAATACAATATTTTGTGTGTCTCTTGGCTGTTCTAATCTAACACTGTGTGTCACGTTGAATTAAGTCATAGCCTAGATATTAAGTTTCTTACAGCTGTCAGGTATAGCTCCAAGAAGTTCTAATGCAATTTATTGAGTTGAATTTCAAGCTTCCTCTGTATCAGGACCCAAATTAGTTGCCTCAACAATTTGATAATTTCTTCCACTCCTTTAGTACTGCCTTTCTGTTCTATGGTACAAAAATGGTATTAGCTCCAAACTAGGTTTTATGCTAACTAACATACAACACATTTGCCTTCTCCCTGAAATATTCCCATCTCCCTAACTGACTATTCACCATTAACATCTGCTTGGATGCTCTGCACACTTAAAAATCCACATCAGATAGTCCAAGGAAAATATTTCCCAAGTGCTGAATTACCCAACCCAAATATACTTTTAATGTCATAGACTAGTCCTGTCTATCTTACTTAATGACTGGTCTCTCAACTGCACTAGACCATTTCTTTTCAAAGCTCTCTCCAATTCAGGACTCATTATTCCCATGGACAAAAATAATGCTTAGAGCAAAGATGTGCAGATGACCTGCTGAAGAAATTAAGGACAGAATGAGATACAGAGATGCTACCAGGAAGACATGGAAATGGGGCCTAATTAATGCTTAATTGCTCAGTTCTTATCTAAGCCTCAGAAGAGATGCTAGAATAGCTCTCAAACAAAAGCAGGAAACAAACTGGTGTAAACTCAGTCAGTTCTGGAAAGAAAGAAATCAGTTGATATGCTCTCTAACTAGTTCAGTGCCTTCAAAGAATAATCCTACATTTCCTAACATCTCGTTTTCAAATGGCTATGCACACTATCTAGAGTCCACCAGAAATGGCATTATAAATGTCTTCACTCTCAAAATCATTTCAGAAGAAGAGAGCAAGAGATTACTGCCTCCGTTGAGCTGTACTCATTAGCATCATTAACGAAAGCCTTTTACATTTCCCAAATAATAATCAAAGTAAATGTTTGCTACTTAAAAATAACAGTTCTGGGGCTGAATTTCCAAACTACATCCTTCATTCTTAAAGGCTGTAACTAAAGAAAATCAAACCCACTTACACACATATTTAACCTCTGTCTTACTTCAACATCTGTATCCTCGGCTTTCAAGCATGCATTCATAATTTTGCTATCCTAAATTACTTTGTCCAACCAAGTATCTGAAGGACTACAGGTTCATCTTTAATATTTGCCCTGTTACAAAATATTTGAAAACCTAATGTACAAGCAACTGCTAAATCACATTAACAGATAGGGTTTGATTTGTGATCTTTGTCATGGTTTTTGCAGTGGCTTCACTACTTTTACAGCCCTGATAATGGCTACTGATACCATTTATTGCAACTTGAATAAAGGTTGTCTCACAGCACGTCTGTTTGTAGGTATGACTAAAGCCTTGACAGCAGACAGCAGCCAACCATAATATCCTTCTTAATAAGATAGCTAAACTAAACATTGATAAAAACACCATTTGCTGGTTTTGAAGCTATCTACAAGGTAGACTCTTTCATGTTTAATAAAGCAGCACTTTATCCTCAGTAGGCTTTCTCAACACAAGAGTTCTACAAGGTTCAGTTTTGGGTCCTCTTCTATTCTCCCTATGTTAGTACTAGGCTAACTACCCTTGTGGGCTATTTTAAGTCTAGCCAATTACCCCATGTGAGAATCAAACCCTGCACCTTGTGTTTGCAAGGTGAACACCTTAACCATTATGCCAACCTCCCAACCCAATAAATAGCCTCTGCAAGGCTCGAACCCAAGACTCTGTACATTACAGTCATAGTAGTTAACCACTAAGCCAACATAACAGATTATGTAACCCCTTACATAATCCACCACCTTCTTGACAGATCAGAAATATTACAGTATTTCCAATGTTATCAAATAGAGATGCCTTATTCTCAAACCTCTTTTCTTTACAACTCACACAGCCACTATAATTAATAAAGTCTTACCTCAACTGAAACTTTGTTGCCAAAGTAACTCATTTTCTCTTCCCAAGGGCTCATTCATTCATCCATCACTAAAAATGTGTTAATACCCAAGTTAGAATATAGTCTACTTTTTCTTATATTATATACTATCCATAGGATGCAAATTGCAGAGGACAGCATATGTAGAATTATCCTTATTGAAGATCCCTTACTCCATTATTGTAAATTGCTAACACTAACACTGGCTTTTGGTGATTTATAGTAAAAAACTGCCCTGCCAAAGTAAAACTCTCCATATGTAACAACTTTTATGAACTGAGAAACTCTCAAAACAACTGTTTCTCCTTTGCTTGACCACAGTTTAAAACTGCATTGAGTGAAACACATTTTGCCAGACTGGGACTGGCAATCTTTAACCACCTACTTAGTGAAATCAACAGCCAAGAAATCATTAAAGACTTTAAGGAAACTATTAAATACCATATCCATGCAAAATCCACTTGTAACTGCTTCCATAATAATGGATAATACCTATGACATTTCAAATAATGTTTAAGCAGTCTAGTGTTGCATATTCTTTCTATATTTAACCTAATATGTCATATTTGTATTGAAATTGCTTAATTTGTGTCATTGTATTGCTGCAAATTGATTTATCCCGCTCTGTGGGCCTGGGTCATGGCTAAAAAGGGTCTCTAGACCAGATCACTTACCTAATCGTTCAACACCAATAAACAAATTAACTAAAAAAAAAGATGAATTGTGACTCTAAGAAGCAAAGTTAAAGAATAAACATTAAACACTTTGACATCCTCAAATCACATGTAGGAGGACATCATGGTCCAGGATAGGTAAGCTCTGGAATAAACCACAACATACTGGAGAATTTGAGGATCAAAATGAGATCTGATAACTGCTGCAATTTGCAATCAACAGCAAAATTGTTTAGCCATAGTCTCTTGATATCAGCTTTTTTGTCACAGAAATATATAGCAAAGAGGAAGGGACTCAGGACAGAGTCTTGTTGAATACTACTACTGTCATTTTTCTGTCAAGAGCAAATACTTTTACCTTAATGATATGGGATCTGTTAGGCAGCTATTTAACAATCCAATGAACTGTGCATGGAAGAGTTTGTCAATAATCCCAGCATGGGAAATAGTTTTAAAGGATTTTGCTAGATCCACGTAAGCAGTGCAGACTGTATGCCCCTTATCCATGGGTTCAATTTCCTTTGAAAGAACTCAGTCAGGTTGAACAGGCATGATTTGCCTTTTGCAAAGCAGAAATTGTGTGTATCCAGGGATATAAATTCACCTATATCATTGTTTATTACTTCAGCTGTGATATATTCCATAGCCTTGCAAATAATGTAGAGAGACTAATAGGCCTATCATTTCCTGGGTCAGTAGAGAGACCACATTTATGCAAGGTTACCACAACTGCCATTCTCCACATTTTGTGGATAGAACCAGGGGGGTGTGGCTCAGGCTGAAGAACTGATGGAGAAGTTTTGCTAGGTGGGACTTTACACTTCTCAGCAGGTATCCAGAGATAATATCAGGACCCATTAGAGTATTGTTTTTAATTTTCAGAAGTGCCAAATAGACATGGTACAAATGGATCACAAAGGATGAGGGGGAATGTAGGTATCAGAGGAATTGTCCACAAGAATATTATAAATGTTTTTGGGTTTAGAGATACTACTGGAGTTAAATTCAGTATGGGATTGAGCATTACTTCTAAACTTCCAAATATAGCTGAAGAAGCTCTGATGGTTGTGTTATTTGTGAGACTTAATTGCCAGTTTTAAATTTCTTTTATAATGATAAAGTAGATATCTTTCAGTGATGGCCAGGAACTTTTTCTTTTTGTTATAGAGTTTGTTGATGCGATAGTTCTGCCATATAAGTTTAGTTATAAACTTGCTGTTATGCTTAGACTGGATTGGTACAGATGTCTTAATGCATCTATCCAAGAGGGAGTAAAATTCAGAGCCGTAAACAGCAGCCTCAGTTACAAGGCACTAGAGAGCTATATCAATTGTGATTATCAATAAGATCGGTAAAGAGTAAATAATTGGTTTTAGAGTAATCCCTGAATATAGAGGAGTTATTAGGAGCCACATAGTAGGTTTTAAAACAGACTATCACAATAAGGAATTCAGATTTGACAAGGGAGGAGGTAACAAGTAAGGTGCAGCAATTGAAAGAAATGTGTGTGAGGACAAGGTCAAGAAGACTGATAATTCTGGTGGATGGGAAAACATTGGTCAAGTGTACTCAAATTTACAAAGTTCAGAAATTGGTGGCAATATTTACATATTTACTGTTGGCATTAAATGTTTGCCAGTTTATTTGAGTATAGCTGAAGTCACCCAAATGAAAGGTATGTAGTCTGAGTGTTAACTTTTTTAACTGGTTACAATGTTTTCATGCTAAAGAGGCGTCATAGATTGGGATCTGTAATTACCTATAATGTGATAATTAATAGTACTGAGTGTAACTAATACTTCAGCCTGTTCCAGATTTGTTTTATGCAAAATCTTGTGAAAGACAATGGTGTTACAAATAAGTACAGATACTCCCCTATAGTTGCTGGTGAAATCTGAATGCATGATAGGCATTGTACATTAGAATGCAGGAAGTGCTATCCCTACGGCAGAACCAGATTTCTGAAATTAAACAAATGTTGATGTCCTGTAGGTTTAATAAGGCCTCAAGTTCAGAGATTTTGTTGTTTAGTCTTCTGCCATTCAACAATGCTACCTTGATATTACCCAGACTGCAGTTTGATATGTTGTGATGTCCATCAGATGACATCTGCCTAAAAAGGCATTATGAGAGCAGCAAAAGTTTTAGCCAGTATAAGAAAACCAAAGTGGGAAAGGTATAGTGCATCTATGCAGATACATACTGGATCTCCCTAGAGTAATCCCAAATTACAAGGCAATTAGTGAAGTCAGTTATTTTATTTTTGAATTTAGATGTCATTCTTGGTGATGTCAGAAGGCTTCTCAATGCCATGGCCTTATGTTCTACAAAAAGAAGAGAAGAGATCTCAGTAATGTCTCTGCATCTTTACCAGGCTTATATACCTAAGATCTTTCACCCCCACATGTTCCACTACAAGGTCATAGCTGTATATTGAGTGGTGCAGAGACCTAACAGCCCTAGTGACATCAGTAATCCTTGTACCAGAGTGGCAGCTAACTGTCTCCCTATCATTTGCCAGTCTGGTAAGTGTTCTGTTTGTATGTCTTACCAGGGAGTAATCAATGACCAAGACATTTTTAGGATGTGCTGCAGGCTTATGGGACCTTAATGGTACAGGCTTGCAGCTCCAGTTGACTCTCAGTAACAGCAGGTGTGGGTGCACGTGTGGGATGTTAGTATTTGTACTACATGTAACCATACACTCGCAAACAACAAATGTAAACACTCAGTAACCTGGGTCAATGAAGGCTGTCTTCCACATAAATCCACCACTACCAAAGAGCTTCCACCAACTGTTCTTTTATTATACACAAAAAAAACACAGATTTAGCGCTTTCATCTCCAAACCTGGAGACCTCATCAGAATCAATTCCAAAAGCACATTTCCTGTTCTTATATACTCAAGACAATTGAGTCACAAATTAAAAAATTGAAAAATTAACTAATTAATCAATAAAACAATAAAACAATGAACAATGAAGTGGCTGGCAGTTTAAAACAATCAATGGATATCTTTAGACAGGGTAAAAGCATTTCAAACTCCTACATAGTTGTTGCAACACATATTTGGGTGTTATGTATTTTATATACACATACATAAAATAGTTAAATATATCATGAGAAAAAAATATATATATGTTATATATATATATGTAAAAATAGTATTGAATAAATGTCATTTCAAATCAATATAGTGGTATATTGATTAAATAAATAAATATATATATATAAATAACATAATATATAATCCTAAAATAGTTTAGTATTAAAATAATTTGTTAAAATAGTCAGTGGGGTGGTTCAATTGGTTTAAGTATGTTTCTTGGGGTCGTTGGCTAATAATTTGAGGGCTGGTGTTATGGAGATGTGGTCATTAAAGCCCTTACCACTACAGGCATCTAGCCTGAGTTGCCATATCATCTCCCTATATAACAATTTTGTCTCCCAGTCACCCCCTCTATCCAAGTGATCAACAACCTCGACCACCCAAAATTTAAAATCAGCCTTCTCACATATAAGGGAGTGTCTATATAAGGCATTATTTTCGTTTTTACGATTGATGTCTCTCAAATGTTCGTATATCCTTTTTCTTAAATGTCATTCTGTTTTACCGATATAGAACCCCCCACAAAATTTACAATAAACCAAATATACCAGACCTTTAGTGTAACAACTATAGTATTTATTAGCTTTCAATGTAATTTTTTGTGTATAATAAAAGAACAGTTGGTGGAAGCTCTTTGGTAGTGGTGGATTTATGTGGAAGACAGCCTTCATTGACCCAGGTTACTGAGCGTTTACATTTGTACTACATGACTAAGGTATTATTGCAGGAGATCTAGGAAATCTTAGGAGGCTTGGATGAGGACTTCTTTGCTACCTCATATATTGGAGTAATATTTCATGCTGTGGTAATGTAGTGTTTTTATGGTGCTGCTTGCAGGCACTGAATGGGATGGAGAGATTAGCCTCCAATTTAGATGAATAGGTGCATCTCTCACAGGTGGACCTAGTATGTGTTAGAAGAAGTGATTTATCAGTAAAATTGAGGTAGCTGCTACAATGTCTCAGAAAAATCAAGAGTAGTATGCTGGTTAAGGAAGAAGCTAAAGAAAGCTAGGACTCCACAGTGAAAGGTAATATTTTTTTTTTTGGGAGGGGTACTATTAAATGTAAAAATAACTGTTAACAAAAATTAACAAAGTGTATCCATTTAAAATGAGTGAAAAACAATGATGATTGAGGACACGTGATGTATATCCAGATTATTTACAATAGTAAGGGGGATCAATTTGAAGTGAGAGTTTGAGGATAATCAGTTACAGCTGTAGTTAACGGTGGGTACTCAATATTCTAGATATATAGAATTCGACAGAAGGGTAAACAAAGCTAATTAGCTTAAGGGGAGTGCCTCCAACAAGGCAATACTTTTGCTCCTACTAATAATTGCCAATGAAAGAAGAGTGCAGGGAGAAAGAAACTATGTGCTCAATTTAACATAAGGGGTGGAAAACTTGAAAGCCACTATCCCCCCATATAGTAGTCTATTCTATAGCAGAAGCTGGCTTAGTGAGTTCTCTTGAAACCCATGGCATATTTTGCTTCTAGTTCCTCTGTCAGTTCACAGGTAAATAACTTTTAAATCTTATGACTCAAAACAAGATACACTTTTGTTTTCTCCTAAGCAGAACTTTTAGCATTTTATCACACTGACTGCAATAAAAATAAACACTGCAGTCAAACAAGAAATAATATACAAAACAATATAAGGAACATAAATCAAAACATTTACCTTTCCAACACAACAAGCTGTTTCAATGAGTTTTCTTTTGAAAACATCGGAGTGTTTTCATTTTTACTTTAAATGCACATACTGGTCTCTAACACTTCCCCTACCTATCCATTTCACCCCATAACCACTAGTTAAACTTCAGTTGCCCCATGTCATAGAGGAAGGAATCCCTGACAAAAGCACAGAAATTTTGGATGCATCTAGTGTCACAGGCACTAGGGCATCTGATCTGGGAGGATGATAAGGAAAAGCCTAACAATGATACTGATAGCAGGACAATTATCAGTATAATGAGTGCACTGAAATTTAGACAAGTAAACAATACAGTTTTGGTATTAACTAATATACTGAAAGCTTATTTATGTATTTATTTATTTATTTGCATTTGTTTATTGGGATAGTCCACTGGACCGGGTCTACATTAGAACATTGAAGTTTCAAAACTTCAAATGTTCTAATATCGAACCCTATTCAGCAAAAGCTGAAAACATCGAACATACAGAACAGCAAATTTGTTTCCTAGGGGAAAAAATTTGCTGTTCCAAAACACATACACACAACACAAGCACACCAAACAAACAGCAATCCACACACATACACCTAAAATCTTACACCTAACCCTACACTAAACTATACACACACCTCTAACTATCCACTTACCTTATCGCAAACCCTAACCCTAAGGTCCGTCACTATCGCACACTCACCTCACCCGCACCCTAACCCTACTTCACTACCCCGCCCTAATCCTCACGTCCACACAATCGCACACATACCTAACCCGCGCCCTAACTCGCCCTAACCCTCATGTCCACACAATCGCAAACATACCTAACCCAGACCCTAACTAACCTAACCCGCACTCAATCGCACACTTACCTGAAACTGACCCGTAACTTTCCACCACAGCACTAAAAATACCGAAGCAACAGAAATGGACAACCAAATTCTTTCCCTAGGAAAAAATTCGGTTTTCTGTTGCTTCGATATTTTCAGCATTTGCTGAATAGGGTTCAATATTAGAACATTCAAAGTTGTGAAACTTCGATGTTCTAATATGGACCCCACTGGACCAAAGGGCAAATTTTCAGTGGAGGCCCAGAGAGAAAAGATCTGAAGCAACAAAAAGACATACAGTAGATACATAACAAGCACATATCAAACAGCAAATACATTTGGCATGAGTACATTATTGGAGTATGCATACAGTAGAACATAAAGCAGTGAGAGCAGCTGATGTACAGGTTAGCAGTAAGGAGGCTGGTTGTGTTATGTAGAGGTTGTGGCCTTAACTATACCCCCAGATAATGTGGGTATGATCATTGACCTGGAATTTGGAGGAGTTGGTAAGGGACGTTTGGAGATGAGTAAGTAATAAAGATTCACCCATCCCAGGGGGAAGGTGTGGTGGAACCCCGCTGTTATGGCCTCTGCTAAGGGAAGAACCAGGATTCCATCATTTGCATCTAGAAACTTCAGTGGTGAGACACCCATTAATTGTTGCTCTTCCAGTTTAAATTGTTGAAGTACATAAGTACGTAATTGACTGGGTATTTTACAGAGAGCATTGTACTTTACTTTCTGAACATTGGGTATGTTAGAGCATGATAAAAATCTATCAGCCCTTTGCTGATTGCTATAATCCCCAGCTCCTACCTCCCCCTCTTGGTGTATTATGCTGCTGGGGATCAGGAAAAACAAATGAGCTCTCATTGGATAGGAGTTTGATGGTTTCCCTGAAGACAAGAGCCAAAAAGTATAAATAAAAGCAGATTATTTATAAAAAAACAAGAGGAAACATTACTTTTAACAGTAGCCATAGGCACCTAATCTAGTCTGCTGGGGAGTAGCCTGCTAAACAAAATTAATTTAACTTGAAGAGAAATAAAGCATATGCATTCTGAAAACAGGGCTTTGGAAAAGTTCCTTATTAAATCCGAAGCTGTAATAAAGAATAAGTAGGTATGTCAAAAGGGACCAGAATACCTATTCATGTTTTAGCACATGACAAACTCAGGTTCTTTATATATGGGTCAATTTTCTACATAGTGCATGCCAAGGAACAAAAGTAAATAGATGACTGATAGAAAAAAATCATGACTTAAATTCCTATCCTGAAAACTGATAGAGCTATTAGTGTGTGTGTGTGTGTGTGTGTGTGTGTGTGTGTGTGTGTGTGTGTGTGTGTGTGTGTGTGTGTGTGTGTGTGTGTGTGTGTGTGTTAACAACTGTAGCAAGGAGCTACTATAGCTGGTGTCCCAGCTACAGCTCTGATGAAGACAACAGTGATGGGCACTGCTATTGACAGCAAACGAGTGTAAGATTTTCTGCAGACCAGGTAAGATTCATGCTAATGACTCGAATAAGAAATCCATTCCTGCAGATCGGATACACCTGACCAGATATTGATGCTGGACATAATCAATAATACACCAGAGTATGCTAAATAAAATGCAAACAGGTTAATATGTTTTGAAAGGTTGGCCTGCAATAACTGACCAAAAGTCTATGCTATTCCAGGAGGCTGGCTTTAAATGTCAAATGTGGGTGTGTATTTGGTGAGGGTGGTATATATTCAAAGCTCCTCCTAAAGGGCATTCTGTAAGACTGAAAATGGTGCATCAGTCTTATCCTGAAAAGTGTAGAATAAAAATTAGCTTATTTATATGCAGGGTGGCCTGGCATGGATCAGCATGTGAAAATGGAAGTAAATGAATGTGTCATGTGTCAAATGGCAAGAAGTAGTCACTGAATGTGCTTTCATACAAATGAAAATAGTTTGAAAAGCCAAGGTCTAGACTGCACCTGTATTGTTCTAGCACATTCCTAGGAAACATTTTGATTTTGAAAGAAGTGCATTTTAAGTAGATGCCATGATGTCTACTTCTCAAATAAGCAAATAAAAACTAAATGTAGTCTACTTGGGTGTTGCAGACAATGGATCTTGTCATAAAACACCAGAGAACCAAGCTGCAAAATTGTCCAAAATCAAAACTGAGAAATAGCTGAGAAATGGCATTTCTATATACAGGAAGAAAAACAGGTCAAGGATTGATTCTCAAATCTGCCAAGTCAAGAAGACAATTTTGTGAGTATTTCTGATTTTCCCTACTGTAATTAATTAATGACCTTGTGTCTGTACTGTTTTTAATGTCAAGTTGCCTGCCCCTTACATAAATCTGACTTCAAAAGCCCCTTCCACACTTAGCTGACCTGTTCATACTACTGAGGCCTGCAGAATCATTTATAAAGCTTCTCCTCTTAACCTTCAGTCACCATCCTTTTCATATCTTTCCACTTACTAGCTGCAGGCTGCAATATCTGCAGCCATAATCATCTTTACCAGCTTTCTTTTAAAATCTCTGACATACTTCCTAGTACTGAAGGCTGCTAAAATAAATAAAGACATATCTACAAAAAAAAAAAAATTAGAAAGAAAAAATGAAAGGGAAAAATGTAGGAATCCAGGAATACAGGAAATGAAAGAAACAGCAGAGGCCGGTCAAAACAAAGTGGAGACATTTTTGAGGTGCTCTGGACACGGAGCAGCTGTTTGGCTCAAGGAATATTGGGATGGCAGAGGATGGGAAATGTGCAGTTTAATTCATTTTATACAGTAATATATGGGAGCTACATATTTAGTGAATTGGCAAATGGATGGCAGACAGCAAGTTGAAGGGAGAAACTGGCAGATGCAGCCATGAAAGGGATGAGAAGGAAAAGGAAGTGAAGCTGTGGTAAGAATAGCACTAGTAACCATGCAGTAACCAGGCAGTAACCAATCAAGCAAATCCACACTTTTCATCATTCTTGACAAAGCTGATTCTTTCTTTTCAGTCTAACCTAACTTCAGAATATATCCCTAAATACTTCATCCATAAATCATCAAGGTGTACTTATTACTTTATTTATTTTATTTTATTTACATTTGGTAACTGGGTAGTTTCCGACTGGGCAAAAAAAGCCTGTTTTCAGCAAAGACCTGTGGAGAAAAGCTCCCAATGTAAAGGTTACAATATTTGTAGTCAGGAATGCAAGTTATAGTGCACAATGATTACTAAGAAGTTTACATAATTGCATAGCACAGTATAAATCAAGTTAATAATAGCTGGTAAAATCAAAAATCTAAACCAAAAATCAAATGACATCAGTAAACAAACAATAAAATCAAACAATATTGAGTTTCAAAGGCAGAGAGACAGAAAGTAGGGGTGTGTGTTGGCTTAGCCAAAGGAAGTACAGGAGCATAACCAGTGATTAGAGAAATAATTTGTGAGGTGCTGTTTGAAGCCGTGAGTGTTAGGTATAGGTAGTAGTTGCTGGGGAAGGGGATTCCAAGTTTTGGCTATGGAGTAGCTGCATAAAGAATCACCATAAGAGTTGTGGGTTTTGATCATTTTGAGCAAGCTTTTATCCTCTGACCTGAGTGAGGTAAGATTAAAATAGGGTTGCACAAGGTGAGATAAGGCTGGGCAATAGTCAGGTTTATAGATAACATAGTGAGCTACTATAAGCTGGTTTACGGATAGTAGGTTTGGGAGTTCAATCCTGTTTCGTTTTTGTAGGGTGATATAATGCTGAGCTCTATGGGGAAGATTAGTGGAAAATTTAGCAATTTTATTATAGCAAGCATCTAGATTATTCAACTCAGATTTACGAAGGTTTGTGAAGACTTGAGAACAAGAGAGAAGGGTTTAAAGTAGGTGAGTTCTGGCAGTAGCTATTCTTGCATGATTTGAGAGATATGGTTTAGCCCTGTAGAGAGCCCCTATTTTGCATGGACTTTTTTAATTGTTAAATTGATATGTCTGAAAAATTTTAGGTTGCAGTCTAGGGTAACACCAAGGAGTTTAGTATGTTCAACTGGCTCAATTTCTGTACCATTAGAGGCAAAGATAGAGAGATGGGTTTGTTGGTTTTTATTGGAGGAATTAGAAAGTACCAAAGGTTTGTTTTTGTTAGGGTTTAGAATGAGTTGGTGGTCTGAGAAGTATTTTTCAGTGTTTTGAAGGGCAGTCTGGGACTTTACTTGGAGTTCTTTTAAGGAGGGAGCCGAGCAAATTAGAGAAGTATCATCAGCATATTGAATGATAGAGGCAGGTGAGGTTGCAGTATAAAGATCATTAGTAAAAATAATAAAGAGAAGTGGGCCTAAGATAGAACCTTGTGGGATGCCGACAGATGGGTAAAAGGGGTGATAGTTTATGTTCCCATATGGTGGCTTGTTTACAGCTGGAGAGGTAGCTGTGAAACCATTGTAGGGTATTGGAGCTGAAATTGAGAGATGCAAGTTTGTTTAGGCGTATTTGATGGGATACAGCATCAAAGGCTTTTGACATGTCAAGGAAGGTGCCAGAGACAAGGTGATTATTGTTTTTGAGGTGATTTATGATAGTGGTGAAACTTAATAGGGTGGTGTTAGTACTATGTTTGGGCCGGAAGCCATGCTGGGTAGAAGATAGGAGGGTATGTGTTAGGAGGTGGTTTAATGTCTGTTTATGTAGGCATTTTTCTAAGATTTTGGCAAGAGGAGAAAGTATGGTTATGGGCCTATAGTTTGAAAGTTCAGTGGAGGGGCCTCCTTTGTGCAGGGATATAACATGAGATATTTTCCAAAGCAGGGGGACGTATTGTTCAAAGATGGAGCAGTTAATAAGAATAGATATAGAATAAGAGATAGATTTAGCAGCAGGTTTAAGGAATTCACCAGGTAACTGATCTGCAGCAGGAGTACATGGTTTTATTTTAGTTAGGAGGTTTTGTATATAATTAGTTTGGACTGGTTTAAGAGAGAAAGGAAGAGTATGAGGGTCAGTGGGGGGAGGTGGTAAGGAAAGGGTGGAATTGACATTATTGTTTAGTAATGAGGTGATGGAGGTAATAAAATGGATATTGAATTGTATAGCTAAACAGTCAGTAGTGCAGTTAGTAGTTGGGGATAGAGTTGTTGGCTTTCCTGGGTTTAGGAGGAGACTGATTGATTGCCAGAATATTTGGGGATTGTTTTGGTATTTGAGTTGGCATGTTTGAAAGTAAGTCTTTTTGTCCTGTCTTATTTGTTTTTTGGCCCAATTTCTGAGCTGTCGGTAGGCTGTGTAATTGTTACTATTCTTGTCTTTGTGATAGTGAATCCAAGCTTTGTCCTGCTGTTTAAGTACGAGGATAGTCTCTTTAAATAAGTAGGGAAGTTGTTTGGACTTGGAATGAATTTTCCTGAAAGGAGCAAAATTATTTAGAATTTACAGGAATGCATTATTAAAGTACTGAACTGCAAGATCCAATTGTAGGGTTTTCAGGGGTGACCAGTTGTATTCATTTAATAGTGTGTTAAATAGTGAGGGGGAGAGCTGTTTTTTTATTACGTATATATTGATATGTCATATTATTTATACCCTGTGTATGTTTTCTGATAAGGTAGGTGGGGTGGTGGTCACTAAGAGAATCAGGGAGGCAACCTGTGTCACAGTTATAGTTGGATTTATTTATTATGATCCAATCAAGTACAGAATGTTTGTTTGTGACCTTATCTATGCACGTAGGTTGAGAAATATTTGGGGTAAAGGCATAAAGGTTGATAAAGTTGGTTGGGGAGTTAGAGGAACAGGAAAAACAGTCTAGATTAAAATCACCAAGTATTATAGTCTCTTGAGAAAAAGAAGAGAATACCCATTGTAGGATGTTTTCAATGTTTGAGATGTTATTAACAGGAGGGAGATAGATGGCTATTATGGTAATAGATTTGTGGGTGTTGATTTGTAAGCATGTTGGTAAGATTTCTGCTGTGGAAAGCTGTGGTGATATAGTGGCGAGCTATACTAGTTTGAGGTGGTCCTTGTACATTATGGCAATACCTCCACCGCATTTGGATAATCTATCTTTTCTAATAAGACAATAACCAGGAATAGTTTCATTTCAAGTGTTTGGTAGTGCCCTGTGTGACAAAAGGAGATACTTTCAGAAATATCTTAACAAGGTTGCCAGTGATCTCACCAAACTTGAAGAACAGTTAAAATTAAGGAAAATTAAAAAATTCAAGCGTGATCTAAATGATTATCAGGGTGCCAACCCTTTCAGTTTCCCTTCCAAACATGTTCGCTTTAACCCCAATCCAGTCAAAACTACAAGAAGAAAGAGACCCAGATCCATATTACGTAACAAATCCATAACAAATGGATCATCCACTGATGACCCTTCATCATATACAGATAGTGATATACAGCCAGCATCGGATTCTCCGAACCCCAAAAGAGCCCATGGTTTTGTCCCTTTAGGGGGAAATACAAACGTGGAGGCAGGAAACACAAAAAGTATCGAGAACATTCAGAGCTTGTTAGAGATGGTAATACAGAAATAAGCAATGTAAATTCAAATGTTCTAAACCTGTCTGATTGTGTCTTGTCTCCAGCTCATATGGCAATCTTGAATAAAGGTTTAACTTTTATCCCTGGGTTTGTTATTTCTGAGGACCAATTGGTCCAGGATGTCTTGTCATTTTGTAGAATTCTCAATTTGAAATTACAGTTTGGAGATGGTGATGCATCTTATGATTATAATAAATTCATTTATCATAAATCTAAATATCTTCCTCCGATGCACCCCATTGTTCATTTGTTTCAGAATATGATTCTCAAAGATCTACATTTTGACAGTTCTGATATTCGTTATAAACCCAATAATTTGTCATCTAGTGAAAAACAGGCTATTGTTGAATTACAACAAAATAAGGATTTGGTCATTATTTCAGCAGATAAAGGTGGGGCAGTCGTGGTTATGAACTGGTCAGATTATGACAAGGAGGCCAGGAGACAACTCTCTGACAATCGATACTATGCGGAAATGTGTTTAAATCCAATGCAAAGGTTTAAGAAACAGATTGATGAGTTTCTTATCAGTGCCAGAGATACTGGGCTCATAACCACTTCTATATTAGAACAACTTACTATCCAGGATCCTATCAATCAATACATTTATTTTCTTCCTAAGATTCACAAAGATCCTGTTCATCCCCCAGGTAGGCCTATTGTTTCTGGTCGAGGTTATCTTACAGAGCCATTATCCTTGTTTTTGACCAAACATCTTAAACCTTTGTTGTCATTGGTTCGTTCTCGGTTACAAGACACGACTGAATTCCTACATATAATATCTGATGCACAATTGGAACCTGGTTGGCTGATGTGTACACTTGATGTCAGTTCCTTGTATACCAATATTCCACATCAGGTTGGGCTTGAAGCATTAACTCATTGGCTCAACATTGCCCACTTATATGAAGAGGACTTTAATTCCTTCCTTGTTGGTCTCGCGAAGCATGTACTTACCAATAATGTTTTCTTTTATCAGGATATCTGTTTTTGGCAAACTAAAGGAACAGCTATGGGTGCTTCATTTGCTCCTATTTATGCTGATCTGTTTATGGCCTACATTGAGGAACATATTATTTACAATAGTAGCCATAACATTTACCTTCCTGAAATTGATATTTGGAGGCGGTATTTGGATGATTGCTGGATGGTGTGGAGGGCTGATGTTGATTATTTAACTGAATTTGTCTCATATCTAAATGATAATATTTGGGGCTTACAGTTTACTGTCAATTATCATGTTGACACAATAACTTTTTTGGATGTGCTTATTACAAGACAACCAGATGACACTCTCAGCACACAGGTTTTCAGGAAATATCCTGAATACAACACAGTCCTTCACGCGTCCAGCTTTCATCCTCCACACATTGCCAAAAATATACCTAAATCACAGTTTATACGTCTGAGGCGTATATGTTCTCAGGAGGAGACTTTTCAAGCAGATAGGTGTGATTTAATCAACAGATTTTGAGTAAGGGGATATCCTATGGGACATGTTTTGCGGGCCAGCAATTGGGCTAACACCTTATCTAGGCAGGAGCTGTTAACTTACAAACTCAAGGATCAGAGGATCTCACAGCCAATCAGGTTCTTAACTACATATGCTAGAAATTCTGAGGTACTCATGAGTAGTGTACAAAGGAATTGGAACATTTTGTTAAGTTTACCTGAATTGTCAGATATATTACCTGACAAATGTCTATTCTCTTTTCGCAAGGGCAGGAATTTAGCCTCATGTTTTAACCATTATAAACATACACATCATGTCAGTGCTGTACAATTTTCACAAACAACTATTACAGGGGAACCTTTGGTGGGATGTTTTCCCTGTGGCCATTGTACTAACTGTTGTAAAATTGTTAAATCTAAGGAATTTTCTAGCAGGAATTGCTCAAAGGTCTATGATATTTCATTCTTTGCAAATTGTAGCAGCGAATGGCTCATTTATTTAGCAACATGCAATTGCAGCTCTTTTTATGTTGGTCAAACATCTCGTCCTTTAAGACTACGTATTTCTGAACACATGAGCAATATCAAAAATAAGAAAATAAATAATGCATTGTACAAACACACTTTAAAACATCACACTGCTAATTTTTCTTTTATGGTGATAGATGTGATTAAGGGTATTAAATTTAACAAAACAGGATGGCATTCATTGTTAGATACTAAGGAAAAGAAATGGATTACCAGACTAGGTGCTCTTTTTTCACCTGGATTAAATGAACATTTTTAATTGAACCAATGAGATTTGTTTAAGCACTATTTAAGTTGAATCAATTGACTTTGTGTTTTTTGTCACTGAAGAAGGCTGTGCTTTTTTTGCCAGCCGAAACCGGTCTGTCAGTTTTTTGATGTTTATATAACATTAAACTCTTTTATTGGATCCTATTTGGTTGCTGGCTTCATTTGGTTCTGTGGAAAAGGAGATACTGCCAGCACAGCTAACTGGAATTTTGTAAATAATTGTATGGCATTGGTGAATATTGAAATGATTTATACAAGATGTTGTAAGTGCTGTGTTTGAAATAGAACCACAGTGTGCCCTACTGGAAGAGAACAGAATGCACCTGTACTATTGTAACTGTTTAAATGTATATGCTTAACAAAGCAAACTGGAGAGTTAACCTCAGTCCAGCAAACTTTAGAAAAATACTTGAAATTAAATTACTTTATAGGCCATGCAATAAAGAAGCTATCTCTAATGTTGTCAATGCAGCTAGAGACACAAAGTCTGTACCAAGAATATTTTTATTTATTTATTTATTTTTATTTATTTATTTAACATTTGTTGACCGGGAAAGTCTGACTAGATTCCACAGATCCTGTTTTCAGCGGAGCCCCAGGGAGAAATGTTCCAGAAGAATCCATTTCTGTATTGTCCTTGGAGTTTGCTAATTACTACTTTTGAAGCATGAAGGAATGTAATTGTTTTATGACTTCCAGCATCTGCCAATGATCTGAGCAAAAGCCCTTGTCTCTATATTTTTACAGGTAGATGCTAAATACCTGTATGCTATACAAGTCAGATAACCAGAAATGATATCATTCTACAAGCTATCCCAGCAGTAATATTTTGGATATTAATTTGAGAAGTCTCTTAGTGAGACAGAGCATTCTGTATTCTGTCTTGGATGTGACAAGAAGACACATTCATCACACATCTGTCTTGCTCTAATGAAGTAAGTTTCTAGAGAACAGTATAACTCTCTTTGATACAGTCAGGAATATAGTAAAGCTTTGTTTAAATCTTTTTCTTTGTGTGAGCCTGTACTGCAATGTTATTTTAAATACTTCCTGTGATTTTGAACTCTGACGTCACTGTGAATGTATATTTAGTATTGTCATGTTCTTTTATTATTTATTATTAAATACATTTAAACCTTTCATTGCAGCTGATCTGTGTAGAGATATTTAAGTTCTGAGAGTACTTGCATACTGATTTGGTGACACTGTGTGGGCCACTCCTTGGTAAAACTACCACTTGTGTTAACATTAATATTACACAGTAAGACTGGGCACCCTTTGTTAATACCTTAAAGTAGTGGTCTAGGAGTGACTGGTGGCAGTGAAAACTACTTTATAATCTGGGCAGGAGGGGGCATAGCTACTAAATCTATGCCAGCCTTCCCCAGGTGTGTGTGTGTGTGTGTGTGTGTGTGTGTGTGTGTGTGTGTGTGTGTGTGTGTGTGTGTGTGTGTGTGTGTGTGTGTGTAAATTAAACCTCAAAGAGTGTGTGTGTCAGCTACTTGGGCAGGGACATGAAGCACTAGTTGGACAGAAAGGGTGCTGGAGGTCTTGGCTTGGTCACTCAGCTTAGATCTCAACTCTACAGCTGTGCCAGTGGGGAGACTTACTGGGGATCTGGAGGAAGAGGGAGAAACCTCGGACTGACTGTGGTCTCTTTGTACTCTTAAGAAAAATTGCACTTGATGCAGAGAGCTGCATCTGGAAATACTGTGCGTGTACTTGTCATCCTCCCAATGAATGTTCCCCACTGTTGCCAGTGGTAAGGATTGAGGCTCCTTGATTACTGTTCCAGTGGAGGGTAGTCACATCCTCTACAGACACAGACACCTTGATATCACAATTTTACTGTAAAAGCACCATTGTAATTTCACCAATACCTAGTTGCACAAAGGGCAACTAGTTTGCAGTGACAAGCACTGTCCCCAGAATTGTAAACCAGATACTCTTAACATTACTTTATATTCTCACTGAAACCATCTAATCAATAAAAAGGGACTGTTACAATGGATATGAACTTCCCCACTATCTCCATTACTAGTTTGGTGGATATGGGCATCCTGACACAATGCAAAAATTGCGTCATGTTTACAGAAAGCCACCTAATTCTCAAACAGATGTGGTATGTGAGAGATACATTGATATAATGTCACTGGAGAAAAAGTTCTTGCATTAAAAGTTGTTAGTAGTACACATGCTGCATCCATCAAACACAGTTCAGAGCAGACACATTGACCCACATATGCTGAGACACTTAAATGTAACCTTCCTAAACCCTAAAGACCTCCTTAATGAAGTAAAGATAAAAAATATTTTCAGGAGCCCCAAATGCACTCTTTCAAAACAACACTCACATCAGCACATACAGCCACATCTCATGGAGTCTCTACTTCTAAGGCCATAAGGCAAGCCACCATACAATCCAACATTCTGGTCATTGGAGACTCAATTGTGAGACACATTGATGTTCCCCTCATCAGGCTGAGTAAGGAGAAAGTCATGGTTAGTTGCTTATCAGGGCCAGAATCTGCCACATTATGCACACAGTCAGGTCATTGGACCCCAAGTACCAGTATGACTCAGTCATAGTCCATGTGGGTGTAAATGACCTGAGAAGAAACACCTGTGAAGAGAGACATCATGGAGCTCTCAGAGTATGTGTCCCAGGCTGGTAAGAGCCTAGCATTGAGCAACATTTTATCTTCTCCAAAGATGTTGTGATAATATGAACAAAAGATGACTGACGTTAATAATTGGCTTAATTTCTGATTTTATTCTAAGGGAGTGCAATATTTGTCAGCATGGAAGGAGATGGTCAACAGACCATGCTGCTTTGCCAGGGATGATCTGTACCTCTTTTCTCTAGGCTTTCAAATATCAGCTAAAACATTCTCCTCCCCCATAATGCCTTTTTTAGGCAATGCCAAACTAAAAGTACTTCTGACATAGCAAATCAAAACCTGGAAAATCTATAGGTGATACTGCTCAGTGCTAGTATTCTAAACAAAACACTCCACTGCCTGCATGCTCTCCTCATTGCTGACATCTGTGCGGTCACTGAGACATGGTTTAAGGCCATGGAGAGCACACCAGCACTGGAAGGCTGTAATGCATTCCACACATTTAGATCAGCTACTATACAGATTGGGACTAAGGGTGAAAGTGTCTCAATTTAAATATAAAATAAATATACCTCAAGGCTGGTCAAACAGGACAATGCAATTGAGCTTCTCCATGTTCATATTACCATAGGCAAAATCCCAAACCACATCCTTCCACGCTATGGGTCCCCCGCTATGACCCAGGAAATCCATAACATATATTTAAACTTACTGGAATCATTCAGCATTCTAACCAATACTATATTTATGGGCGACTTTAATTACCCCACTATTAAATGGAAATCATATATGACACTAAGCGTACAGGCACAGAGATTCCTGGATTTTGTAAACACAAACTCACTGGGCCAGATTGTCAGTACACCTACTGGACGTGCTAACATACTGGATCTGGTCCTCACTTGTAATGGAGGGTGATGCACAACCCCTAGTGCAATGTCTTCTGTCATAAGGTCAGACCACAAAATGGTCTCCTTTGAAATAAAAATAAAACCTGGAAACCCAGCTAACCCTGAAATGTTCAGAAACTACCCTAAGGCTAACTTCCTAACTATTATACATTTCAAACCCCCATAAACCCTGAGAACACTGCTGCCTATGCAGAACTGTTCACAGAAACCCCATACAAGCATGTGTGGGGATTGACTTCAATAATTGGCTTAGTTTCTGGTGTCTTTCTAAGAGGATCCATTATCTGTCAGCCTGAGATGACATAATCAACAGACCTCAAAGCTTTGCCAGAGATGATCTTCATCTGTCACCCCTGCGATTTCGGCTACTGGCTAAGGCTCTTGGCACCCCCATAGTGCCTTTTTAAGGCAGTGTCTCAAGGACAAAATTCCCCGATGTAAAAACTCCATCTAAAAACAACCTCAAGGTTATGCTGCACAAAGTTCCATAGGTGCCAAACCAGGGGTGAATTTCCTGTTCTTCTTCTAATTGTCCAAGTTGCCCTTTAATTGGGTTAGGGAGGAACTCTGCTTTACATGGATGGGGAGCCTGTTCCATAGATGGGGTAGTCTCTTGGATACATACCTGACTCTCCAGCAGGTCTTAGTCACATCACAGGCAAGGTTTAAGTATTTAGAATGGGTAATTCTGGTGCTGTTTATTTTGTGGATATGCAGGAGGTCCATCAGAGTGGGGTCTGACAATGCCCTATATGCCCAGCATAGATCTCCCCTCAAAAGCCTGTAGGAGACAGAATACAGGGATTGGGCCTTGAGGCGGTCTGCATAGGACATTTTACTTTTGCCCTTTATTCTTTTAGTGAGGAACCTCTGTGGACATTACAATTGTTGGATATGCCTGGCTAGGCACATACCAACGGGAGTATTTTACTCAATGATAGGTCTGATGAATGCCAAATATACTGGAACAATGACTTCCTTGGACTTAGATGCCATACCTTTGTTTATAAGATGCCAACATAGATTGATTTCCTCAACCACTGTTCACCACTGTAGACACTTTATGGTCAAAGGCTAGATTACTTTCTATGTGTGTCCCTAAGTCCCTGACTACTGGGTCAACTCTAAGGGGTGTGTTATCAATATGATAGTTACCAGGTGTGGATGACTTCCCAAAGGATACTATTATGCATTTCTTGACATTTAGTTTTAGTCCATGGCACTTCCTGGAGAACACTTGTGTCATTGTGGGATTCAATGACAGCTCCTAATTTGCAATCATTTGCAAATTTAGTCAGCCAGAGACCACTGATATTGGCCTTAACTTCAGAGAAGTAAATACCAAAAAGGAGCAGTCCAAGGATTGATCCCTGAGGGACTCCACTTGTGACTAGCCTCTTTGTAAAGGTGGACTCCCCAATTCTAACTTCCTGGGTCCTGTCTGTGAGCCAGTTGGCTATCCACAAGGTGACGTATGAGTTCGTACCTAACCTCTTGAGTTTGTCAACAATGGCCGAGTTGGATATTGTGTCAAATGCCTTGACCAGGTCAAGGTAGGCAGTGTGAACCATTTTTCCCTCATCCATTGCTTTGGTTACCTTCTCAAAGAAGTCCACTAGGTTTACTAGGCATGATCTGCCCTTCATGAAACCAAACTGGGTTGGGTCTAGTGTCTGGAGATTTACTATATCTCTATTGATCATTTCCATGATAACTCTTTCCATGGCTTTACATATAAGACTAGTGAGACTTATGGGTCTGTAGTTTCCAGGGTCTGTAGATGGCCCACCTTTGTGCTGAGAGATGACTGTTGCTGTTCTCCATTCATGAGGCATGAAGCCTGTTTGGAGGCTAAAGTTAAATAGTAATTCCAGAGGCCCTGATAGGTTATGTTTCATGCTATTTAGAAGGAATCCTGGGATATTTTCTGGGCCCATCGATGGATCCTTGCAAAGCACTTCCTGTGTCAACTACCTTCAAAAAGGCACGTGTGTGAGCAAATATTACTTTTCTACTTGTTATTCAAGAAAGGAGTTTTCTTTGGATTTTAGAGGCAGCAGAGTGGGGCTTTAAATTACTGGTGTGAGGATGGAGAGGGTTGGCAGATTCAAGTTTTCAGGTTTGATCATGGGAGAAGCCAAGGTATTTTCAATTGCTCTTGTAAGGGCAGTTTGTAAAAGATATGAAAACCTGTCCTTTAAAGGGCAATTCAAAAGGGCTGAACTTGTCTGGTCTGTGTGGGGGGAAGCAAGCAACAGCTCAGTCTACAACAGTGAAGAGGGAGCAGAGGACTAGTAGCAGCCTTCAATCAACTGGTTGATTTTTAACTTTATTTTCATTAGGGTGGTGAGAAAACCTAGGGAGATGATTGTATTACTTTATTGTGCAGAGTTCTTCTGATAAGAAGATTGGGTGGGTGAGGGCCTGTTGTTTAACAGCTTTATTTTACTTTTGTCTGGAATTCTTCTGCTAAGAGAATGAGGAAGGGAGGCTTGTCTCTAATAATTCATGTCCAGATTTGATGTAGTAATTTTACTCAATTTTGCATAAGAATGTTTATTAATTTATTTATTTTTTTGCCTACAATTGTGCTGAAAGATTGGCAGTGGAGGGGATAATGACTGTGAGAATGCTGCAGAACATACAGATGTTGTTTTAATGTATACCAATACAAACCTGTTATGCTAGTATTTTATTGTGTAAACAGGTGATGTTTGCAACTATCCCTGATACTTCATCTTTATTCTATAACTTTTTTCTTTGTCCAGCATTACTGTACTGAGAGGTTGGGATAGGGGTTAGTGGCTGTGAGAATGTTGCAGAATGCATACTAATACAAACCCTGTTATGCTATTATTTTGTATACTGGCAATGTTTATAACTATCCCTGATGTTATAACTTTGTTCTATGATAATTTTTTGCTTTGCCCATAGTTATTGTGTTGAGAGGTTGGGAGCGTGGTTAGGGGCTGTGAGAATGTTGCACAGTGTTAAAATGTTTGCCTGGTATTTTTTGTTTCTTATAAAAAAATGTGGGTACACACAATGTATAAACACATTGTTAATGTTGCACCTTTGTGTTGTTTTTATTTTGTTTTCACTTCATCCAGAATTATTCTGCTGAGACACTTGTGGGGGGTACGGACTGTGAGAATTCTGCAGAATGTAGTGATGTCTTAATGCATGCTAAAGCAAACACTGTTCTGTTCTGCTATCTACATTTATCATAGCAATGTTTTAAATCATCCCCAAAAGTTACACCTTTGTACTGCAGTTATTTTTGGCTTTGTCTGGAATTGTTAGTGGAGGGTAGAGGCTGTGAGAATGTTGCACAATTAGATGTTTCCCTGGTATTTTTGGTCTGTTTCTCATCGAAAATGTGAGCTCACGCAATGCATGCTCCTGCAAAATCTGTTCTAGTATCTTTTAGTTCATAAGTATTATTTTAAATCCCTAATGTTACGTCTTTGTCGTGTTTTTTAATTTGTTTACTTCATCTAGAATTATTTTGCTGAGAGATTGGGGGACTGTGAGAATTCTGCAGAACGTACTGTTTTAATGCTTTCTAAAGCACACCCTGCTATTCTAGTATCTTTCTAATTTTATCATAGCAATGCTTTAAACTGTCCTTGATGTTACGCATTTGTTCTGCAATTATTTTTGCTTTGTCTACTAGAATTATTGTGGTGAGAGGTTTGGGGGGGGGGGGTATATGGGCTGGGAGAATGTGTAGAATGTTTGCCTGATATCTTTGGTCTGTTCCCCTCTCACAAAATGATTATGTAGCACAATGTTGAGGGCTGAAGCTACTGGAAAAATGGACCGTATATTCTCCATGTAATACATGGTACGTTCCCTGGCTTTATGCTTTTGTCCAGAGTTCTTGTGCTAAGGGGCGGGTCTATATTAGAACACCGAACATTTAAAATGTCAGATGTTCTAATATCGACCCATTTTCAGCGAACGCTGAAAATATCGAAGAAGCAGAAAACCGAATTCTTTCCTAGGGAAAGAATTTGGTTGTCTGTTTCTGTTGCTTCTGTATTTTCAGCATTCTGTTGGAAAGTTACGGGTCGGGTTCAGGTAAGTGTGCGATTGAGTGCGGGTTGGGTATGTGTGCAATTGTGTGGACATGAGGGTTAGGGCGGGTTAGGTGAGTTAGGGTTAGGGTGCGGGTTAGGTATGTGTGCGATTGTGTGGACATGAGGGTTAGGGCAGGTTAGGTGAGTTAGGGTTAGGGCACAGGTGAGGTGAGTGTGCGATAGTGACGGACCTTAGGGTTAGGGTTTGGGTTAAGGTAAGTGGATAGTTAGTGGTGTGTATATAGTTTAGTGTAGGGTTAGGTGTAAGATTTTAGGTGTATTTGTGTGGATTGCTGTTTGTTTGGTGTGCTTGTGTTGTGTGTATGTGTTTTGGAACAGCAAATTATTTCCCTAGGAAAATATTCGCTGTTCTCAACATTCAGTGTTTGGTATTTTCGATTGGTAGGGTTCGATATTAGAACACTCAACATTTTGAATGTTCGGTGTTCTAAAAGAGACCCTAAGGGGCATAGGGGGGCTGGTTGTGGGAATATCTTGGCACTTCTGTTATGTCCCTCCTAAATGAGGGTTTCTAACAAGTCCATGATTTTACTCCTTTGTTCTAACAATGATTTTAGTTTCAGAACTGTGTGCTCAAGAGACTGACAGGTAGTGGGTAGGGGTATGAAAATGTTGTACATGTTATGCAGTGCCTGTCATTGTGACACTACATTCCTGAGTATTGGCTGGTTTGTGATTAAAGTGGGAATAGTTTGGGGGAATGTCTTGTTTTTTTTGCTCTATAACATTTTTTTGCCTCATCATTTGGTGTGGTCCCCTTAAAATTTGACTTTCTACCCAACCATTTGTTCTTTCAGACTTTAGTCACCTGCTCCAGAGAGCTTGTAATAGCAATATTTTAAGTCTTTTTGGTTCTCTTCACATGTTTGTGGGGGATGAAAGGGAGAGAATTTTGTAGAAAAAGCTAAGGCTCACTGCCAGTGTTTGGTATTTAACTTAAAACTCTAATTTTGGCCTTTCTCATTAAGTTTTTTGCCTACTGGTCACTATTACTCAACAGGTTTTTGGCATTGTGTGCAATAGTAACAGATGTCAATAGAAATTTTGTGATACATTTCAGTTGTGCCTATTGTATAGGTTGCCTTATTAACAGTACTCAGTCAGTTGCTTATTCTTTTGTGCCTGCAATCACACTAACATGATTTTTTAGAACCTAATCCATTTTTCTGCTTTATATACCTGCACTGCAGTTCATTTGCCTACTGGTCGTTGTTGTTTCTCCTCAGTTCTGCCTATGGTGCAAGATGGAATCAACTGGTCACTTCTTGTTGGGTGTGCATTGCACTATGGATTGTGTAGCTCTTAGTGGACTGGTTGGCAGCTTCAGTTTTTCTGCTTAACCCAAATACATTTTTTGCAGCGGTCAGGCCTTAACCTTGCTGTCATCATGTGTGCCATTGAGACACAAAAGTCAGTTGACATGAGAATTTATATTTTGTAAAACCCATATTTCATATCAAGATGCAGTGCTACCTAGTTATAGACATGTGTGGGGTCATTTTCTTTTATTATGACTTTTTGTAGGAGTAGTAGTGCAATACGGTACAGGATGCTTGGAGGGTAATGAACAATAGTGACATATGGTTAGTGATTGTATTTTGTGAGAGAGGAGGCAAGTGTCACAGGTAGTGTAAGGGAAAGGTTGTAGGTTTGTAGCTTGTGCTTAAAGTTAAAACACTTTTTCCTTACACTGGTTGGCTAGCTTGGAGATTGTATTTCACGTATTGTGGCAATGGGCACCTCAAAGTTGAGGGTTTGCCTCAGTGGGTCCATTTAAGTAAATCTGATTGGCAACATTCCACTATTGTCATGGTAGTTTCTGTGTAATCAGGAAAATATCATCATCCTCAGAATGTGTTCAGAATGCTGACCTTTGTCAAACTTTTAGTTGACATTATGCAGTACGATGGGAGATAAGTAGTGGTTGAAAAAGAGATAACTCACTGGAGTGGTGTGTTAGAATTCATTATAGCTATTGTCCAATACCTGGCGGAATGGAATATGGCATTCTGTGGTACAAGTGATGCCCGGTATACCTATGGCACTGGTAATTTCTTAGGTCAAGCACAGCTTTTGTCACAGTTTAATTCCGTCGTGGCTGAATATTTGTGTCATATTAGGAATAAGGAAGTAATGGATCATTATCTTGGGAAGAACATACTGAATGAAATTATACACCTGACTGCAAATCCTACTTTAAGGACCATTGTAGGGAAGTTGAAGGATGCTAGGTACTTTTCCATGATTCTTGACTGCACACTAGACATCAGCAATCAAGAGCAAATGACTGTAGTAGTTAGGTATGTGGACATTTCAAGGACTGCAGCTACAATTAAACACTTTCTGGGATTTGTGCCTGTGAATATTACAACTAGAGCAGGACTTATGGAAACACTTCAGACTCTGCAAAATCATCAACTGGACATTAATGACTGTCGAGGACAAGGATATGACAGTGGCAGCAATATGAAATGGAAAAGAGCTGGGGTTCAGGCCCAGATAAAACAAATGAATTCAAGAGCTTTTTATGTGCCATGTGCCTGCCATAATTTAAATCTTATAGTTAAAGATGGAGCACATTCATCGCTTCAAGCAGTGTCATTCTTTGGATGTCTGAAGAATATTTATGTACTCTGTTAACTATCAATGACTGATGGCAGATCTTGAAATGACACATAAACGTCACTGTTAAGCCGCTATCTGAGACTTACTGAAAATGCAGGATAGACTCTGTCAAGACAGTATGATTTCAGTTGAACAGAGTCATGGAAGCATTACAGGAGATAGGTGAAGCTTTACGTACAAGTGATGCCGCAACATATCAACAAGCAAGGGGACTGTGCTGGGACCTTATGTCATATCAATTCATTGTATGTTTAGTGGTTTGGTATGATATGCTGACAGAGGTAAATCATGCAAGCAAAGTTCTGCAGAGTCCATCTGCTGATATTTCTACATGTGTCAAAGTGCTGGCGTCGACCATGGACTTGCTGAAGAATTAGACACAGGATTTCAACATGCCATGGGTGAAGCCTCCAAGGTAGCAGAAGAACTGGATGTTGGCACCACATTTCAGGAAAAGAGGCAGAGGAAAGTAAAGCATTTCTTTGACTATGAAGGAGAGGATGAGAATGTACAGGATCCAATGGTCAAAGTATGCTTAGAGTTCTTCAGTGTGCTGCTGGACACAACAATACAATAATTTACTGACTGGTTGGAGCAGCTTTCAGAGTTTGATAAGGCCTTTGGATTTCTATTGAATATTAAAGCCTTGAATGAAGTTGCAGAAGACACATGGATCCAAAAGTGCAAGGATCTGAAAGAACAACATTATGGCAGGACAAGTGGCCACTGTGACATTGATGACTGACCATAGACACATGGCCAATGTGACATTGATGACTGACCTTGGACACGTGGCCACTGTGACATTGATGACTGACCTTGGACATGAACTGAAAAGCCTGTCTTGAATGATTGATAATGAATCATCACCAGTGACTGTGTTAAATTTCCTCATTCACAACCATTTGCAAGACATCTATATAAATACTTATGTTTCACTGGGCATTTATTTGACTGCACTTGTTACATTTATTTGACTGCACTTGTTACAGTGGCTACTGCAGAACGGAGCGTGTCTAAACTGAAACTCATAGGCATATCTACATTCATCAATGAGTCAGGAGAGACTTTCAGGCTTAGCTGTGGTCTCAACTGAGCATGAAGAGGGACAAGGTTTATCACATGGCAGCCGCATTGAAGACTTTGTCCTGAAGAAAATTTGTAAGATCCCAGTAAAACTCTAGTTATGTGCTCATATTTCCTTTCCAGTAATCTTTTATAATGCTGTAAGGCAGTAAAATTCAGGCAGCATCTTAGCTTGGCTTGTATAGTATGCTGCGTATTCACTGATTGTTTGCTTACTCCAACAGGTAAGACCAGTAGTACAAGAAAGATGAAACTATCAGGATTTCAGGCAAAGGCAGCTAGGAGTGGCAAGACTCATCTTGAGGCCAGGACAGTTGGGAGCAGCAGAACTCATTGTGAGGCCAGGACAGCTGGGAGTGGCAGGACTCATTGTGAGGCCAGGACAGCTGGGAGCAGCAGGACTCATCATGAGGCCAAGACAAAAGCACAGGAAGAACAAATTGCCCATGGCACTATACGTGGCAGCAATTAGAAAAGCAGAGGAGCTAACTGCACATTGAAGATAAAGGCACTCTGGTGGTCTTGACTTCACCTGTTTCTCTTTGGGTTTGCGTCTGTCTTCCTCAGGCTCAGTAATCCCATGGCTTTCTCTTGTGTTTCTTTAGGTTTCTTTGGGTTTGAGTCTCTCTGCCTCAGGCTCAGTAATCCCTATTGTACCCTCTGTGTTTGGGTTTGAGTCATCTACCTCAGGCTTAGTAATCCCCATGGCTTTCTCTTGAGTTTGTTTGAGTTTGAGTCTGTCTCAGGCTCTGTAATCCCCATGGCTTTCCCTTGTATGCAATTAGAAAAGCAGAGCAGCTAACTGCACATTGAAGATAAAGGCACTCTGGTGGTCTTGACTTCACCTGTTTCTCTTTGGGTTTGAGTCTGTCTTCCTCAGGCTCAGTAATCCCCATGGCTTTCTCTTGTGTTTCTTTAGTTTTCTTTGGGTTTGAGTCTCTCTGCCTCAGGCTCAGTAGTCCCCATGACTCTCTCTCTTGTGTGTTTCTTTGGGTTTGAGTCTGTCTGCCTTAGGCTCTGTAATCCCCATGACTTTCTCTTGTATTTCTTTAGGTTTCTTTGGGTTTGAGTCTCTCTGCCTCAGGCTCAGTAATCCCTATTGTACCCTCTGTGTTTGGGTTTGAGTCATCTACCTCAGGCTTAGTAATCCCCATGGCTTTCTCTTGAGTTTGTTTGGGTTTGAGTCTGTCTCAGGCTCTGTAATCCCCATGGCTTTCCCTTGTATGCCTCGTGTGTCTGTAGTCTTCTGTGTCTGCCCCATGGCTGTCTTGTGTGCCTCTGCAGTGTGACTGTAATGCATGTCAGTAACTGTCTTGTGTGATGGGGTCAGTTTATCTAATGCTGTTTCTGTGTTTCATTCTTGCCATAGTGCTGTCATCGTCTTGTGTTTGGGAATCTGTGTGGTGTCTCAGTTATGTCCTGTGGTAGTGCTGTCTTTGTCTTGTGTGGGTCTCTGTTCAGTCTTGCAGTAGTTTTGTTCTGATCTTGTGTGTTTCTATCTTGGGTGGGTGGGTGCCTCTACCCTGTGTATGGGTATCTATGTGGGTATTCAGTCTTGCTGTAGTGCTATCTTTATCATGTGTGGGTGTCTGTCCTGTGTGCAAGAGTCTGTGTAGCTCCATCTTGTGTGCCTCTGTCCTGTGTGTGGAAGTCTGTGTGGGTGTCTCTGTTCAGTCTTGCTGTAGTGCTGTCTTTGTCTTGTGTCTGTCTTGTGTGTCTGTCCTGTTTGTGGGAGTCGGTATGGGTATCTCTGTGTACCTCTGTGGGACTGGCTACCTTGATGCGGTACAGAGGCTTGCTGTAAGGTAACAACATTGCTACTAAATGCCAGTCAGTCATAGCTCTCAACCAGGTTCTGATAAAGTTTTGCATTAAACAAAACAGTATTAAACAAAACAAAATCACTTAACTTTTATTATTAAAATAGACACAGTGACATTATATTGTGGTCTTCAGATTTTTCCTTGGAGCAGCTTAAAGCACATTTTATGGTAACTTTGCACCACCTACCCACATAATTACCTCCAATATCCCTGAAAATTCAGTTTCCCCTGCAGTCACACTGGAACAAGTCTTAGAATCCTTGTCAAAGGCTAAATATCATGCCTACATGGGAACAGACAATATTCCAGGCTGCATTCTCATCAGCACCGATAAGTCTCAACTTGAACTGTTCAGTTTCATCCTATCCACTGGGTTTGGAGCCCCTCTACAGAGTCAGTTAATTATAGGCTCATCAACCTCACCAGCTTAATATGCAATGTCATGAAATGTACTATATCAGAACTCATTTATGCAGACATAGGCAGCCTAACTGTTCTAGACCCCATTCAGTTTGGTTTTGTGATGGACAAGTCCTGTCTCATGAATGTAATTTCTTCAAAAAGGTTAGAGGTCGTGGATAGTAATGTTGTCCTGGCCAAGGGTATGGACAAAAATTTACAGACATCCAAGCCAATATCCCAAATGAGTGGTTGACCAAGTTTGTTGATGACTGCAAGCTGGGCAGATATTCACTCCACTAATACTAAACAGCTCCAGCAAGAGTATGCACATGCCTTGTATAACAAATCTGATCTCAAACTAAATTCAAAAATGTTTAGCATAGTAGCAGTTGGCAAAACGCTGATCCCCCTCCGCTATGTTATAAATAGTTTTCTTCAGAAAGATACAGTCATAATACTTATGCAGACAAATCTCTCATTTGACCATCATGTTTCCATCATGGTAAGGATATCCTTTTATCTGGCTCAGTTAATTTCCAAGGGGATATCTTTAAGGTCCAAAGACGTCATCCTACCACTGTACTTTTCTCTTAACAGACCCATCATTGAATGCAATGCTCCCCTTGTTATGTAGAGATCCAGGCATATCTTTTAATTGCAAAGCCCCCCAAACATTTCTAACAAAGAAAAGTAAAGGCCTTGAATTCTTCAAGTGTCCTGAAAGATTAGCATGATTCTCATTATACTCAGTAGCCTATAGGCTGTTCCTAGGTGACCTTAGTTTTGCTTTTAAAGCCATCAGAGATCCAGTCCTATTTTATCTCCTATTTCTTCTCAAAACCAGTGGCTCTACAAACACTCATAGTAGGGCCATAAATCTTCACAATGAATGAATAAGACTCAAGGAGATAGGTTATCAGCTGAAAGTATTCCCAGCCTGTGGAATAAATTACCATCACAGGTCAAAGTATTACTTTGGATACCTTTAAGGCTAATCTTTGTATTAGATCAGTAGACATAAATTCACACCAGGATTATCTACCTATACATTGAAAAGAATGAATATGACTAGAGGCTTAAGGAGCATGAGCTCTTCTGTCTTCAGACCAGAAGAGACCGACAGGTGCAATATAATACTGCAAAAAGACATGCCAGGGAGAATTATGAAAAGGTCATCCTGAACATAATGGGAAGGAGGAGGCAAAGGCACTGGATTGTAGTGAATAACCATGAACTCAAAAATTATTTTCAACAACCATTGTGAGTGAACACAGTGGGTAGAGGAAAGGGAATCCACAGAAGCATTCAGGAGGACATGGGACACTATGAAAAAGGGTAAGGGGAAAGCATGGGTAGACAGAAGGTAGAATATTAATTGTTATTAGAAGCATGCATTAAATAGGCATGTTGTTTCCTTCTGTCATTAAGCAAATATAATATAATGACAATTCTCTCGAACTGAGAAAAAAGAAGACATCAAGATGACGATGCATGTGTAGCTGATAATGTGGTCACTGGGACTGGAATGGGGCTGCGGTATGATGATTATTGTTATTATTATTATTATTAACTGAGAAGATGGCAGTCACATGATACAATCTGCTGTGACAGGGAGAGATTGCTGAAGTGCAGGTCATCTGACATATCCAAGGGAAGATGGAATGGTTAAATACTGGTCTGGTAAAGGACAAGGTGCAGGAAACAGAGAGCAACAAAAAGAGATAGACAGGTGCTGAGAGGGTAGCTTGGCTAAAACAACTAATTTGAATCAAAATACCATTATTCTTCACTTGATGTTTGTGTGTTAGTTATAAAGTTCATCTCCTTGGATGTAAGCCATTTTTTATTTTATTAACTCAATAAATAACTTTTATGATCATGTGCTCATGTTAGAAAAGGGGCAGGCATGGATATGATATAGGAATACTAATTCCACATTATACCTCACATGTTAAGTACTAATTCCACATTATACCTCACATGTTATAACAAACAAGCTATTATTTAACCATGAACAGTGAACTATCAGCCCCAATTATTTTACAAAACTTGTTTAGTAGATACAGTAGTAGAAAACAGCATGTATACTCTGAATTGGCACTTGACATCACTGAGTAGCTACTCACAGGTCTGTCATATTTTTGAAAACACAGATTCATTATAACAGTATGCTTTGTAAGGTGCAGATGGTTCTGTGGGTGTCAGCTCAGAAGCCATACCTGTTCTATACAGAGAAAAAAAAAAAACAGTTTGTTAATCTTACTGAGCAAGCAATGAGTCAGGGATAAAGACAAGAATAAAATATGCTCTGCTGTGTCACTGCCCATTAAACTCCTTCCTCTGCAGATCTTTTAATCACTCACTGCCATCCATTTGCTGATTGGAAGCAATATATAAAAAAGACGGTGTCCAGAGTCAGTCGGTACTTTAAGCAAGATGCAGAAATCAAGACAAACCCAGGAAATAGCAATATAAAAATAACTCGTTATATTACTTTTAAGTCTGCAAATCTTTATAACTTCCACCCAGTTTTTCTCCTAATTGTTATTCTAATACAATGTTTCTAACGGAATGATTCTTTTTTCAGTTTTATCTGTATTTCCTAAGAAGGTAAAAGACAAGGGAATTCATATTTTTCTCTTGAATACTATTTCTCGGTAGTGGCGAAAATACTTGACACTCACTGGTCAGAGAAAGAATGGTACACTGATAGTATAATCTGTGTTTTATGTATATTTATTTTGAGTTTACAGAATGATAGTTTAATTTTATTTAGTCATTTATTTAAGCATTACTAAATTATTTATACTTAATGACTGCAAATGTCCAACAGGCCGTTGTCTGTTGTTAGCAATCTAAAAAAGATAAGCACCAGGAATAGATATTAAACAGATATATATCCAGAGATTTGGCTCCTACTAAATAGGCCCTGCTCCCAAAATGCAGCATTTTGCAATTCAGAGACATGTTAACCACGATGCAGAAAGACCTCTTTATTGGCTAAATTGCATGTCTCTAGATTGCAGTTACTACTGCAACATGCAGATCATTGTCGATCTGCATGTTGTAGTTCTGCAGTCACATCACGCAAGCATAGGCTTATACCCCCCCACGTCACTCTCCTATACCAACACACACACACATTCAAACACACTCACCAGTGTCCTTGGATCTATCCTAAGTTGTCTGCCCTTCCCCTGTCTAGTAGTTCTCCACACCCCCTTGACCCATGTAATAGATAAAATACCATTAATGTACAAGAGTTTATAGTACTCCCTGATGTCTAGTGCTTCCCACCACCAATCCCCATACTATTGTACGTTCCATAAATGTACAAGTATAGTATACCTGGTGGATAGTGTTTAATCCCCCCCCCCCCCGATGCCTGCGATAGTTTAAGTGCTATTAAAGCATAAGTTCAGTATGTGTGGTGGATAATGCCCCATCACCCTGTAATAGTTTAAGTGCCATTAAGGCATAAGTGTAGTATGCCTGGTGGCTAGTGTTTCCCCTCATCCTCTGTCCCCATATTGCTGTTGGTGCCATTAAGGCACAATGGTAGCATCCATGGTGGCTAGTGAGTTCTCCCATCCCTCGGTCCCCGTACTACTTTAACTTTCTGTAGATGAACAGGGCCAAAAGGCTATGTTCATACTATGACATGGTGGGGCCAGCCATGCTGATCTACATGTCTGAGTGATTTCCTGAATCGCTTGGCATGTAGATGCCTCCCTGGAGGTGGTTCTTGGAGAGAGGACACATGGCTAATTAGCATATGCCTTTCCCCAGACTCCATCATTAGCATACTGCTAGGCTGTGGAGCCCTATATGGTGCTGCACATCTTCATGCTAGAGAATTGTGCAGCACCACTTTTAGGCTGACTTACAATTTCATAAGATTACTACAACATGTACATGAAGGTGTGCAGATTGTAGTACCTTTAATTCCCTAAAATGTACAATGTATATTAAGTATATTTATTAATCATTTAATAAGTCTATATGATTCACAGTTTAATCAAAATAAAAATCATTAAACAATAATCAAAAGAAGGCTATAGAGAAATTAGACACAGACAGTGTATATCTGGTTAATATTTTTGTTACACAGAATATAAATAAAGACAGAATAACTAGGATTTACACAAAAGAAAAAAGTCATAGCTAAAATTAGGAAGTGTAACACCAAAAATGGTAAATTCAACTAAGAGGATTGATTAAGTCCAACAAAGTGAATTTTCAGGTAAAGATTGCATCCCAGGATAAGGTCAATGAGAAGGTTTTCTTTAGCTATGTCTAAAACCTCAAAGGCAGCATACAATGGTGTGCCAAACTGTTAGCAGATGGAGCAATGTTCACAGAACTGGGAAATGCAGAAAATCTTCTGGCTAACAAATTCAGCTCCATCTTTACCTCCCTCTCACCTCCAGCTGACACCCAGGACATATTATCAAACATAATCCCTGCAACTGTCACTAGGGAGCAGGTCTTAGATGCAGTCTCTAAGGCAAAGATTACAGCTTTGAAAATAGCCCGAGATGCTTCCTAAATAGGTAAGATAAACAGGCAAAAACGAACTGCTATGAAAACAAAAACGGGGGAGAAACCACGCTGCAGCACATAACTAAAGGATCCTTTAGTTCTGTGCTGCAGTGTGGTTTCTCCCCCGTTTTTGTTTTCATATGCTTCCTAAATAGCCGGAAATATGACCTATCAGGGCCACTGGTGTCACTATTTAGCCATAGCCTGTGCACTGGCTTGTGCCACATGAATAGAAGGTTGCAATGGTCATCTCTCTGAGCAAGTGTGGACCATCAATAGATCCTGGGAGCTATACACTCAGTCTGACTATCATGGAAATGATTAACATTGAGATAGGAATCCTTCAGACACCGGACTGAACCAATTTTGTTTAAATCAAAGGCAGACCATGCCTACCGAATCTGGTGGACTTCTTTGAGAAGGTCACCAAGGCAATTGATTAGGGCAAAACAGAGCATACTGCCTATATTGACCTAGTCAAGGCACTTGATATAATACCCCAATTGGGAATTGTAAAAAAAAAAAAACTCACAGAATTAGGCACAAACCCTACTGGATAACCAGCTGATTCACAGACAGGACCCAGGAGGTTAGGACTGGAGAGACCACCTCCACAAAGTGGCCAGTAACCAGTGAAGTCCCCCAACACTCTGTGCTGGGTCTGTTCCTCTTTGGCATCTATTTTTTGGATGTCAAAGGCCTCTGGCTTACCAGGTTTGCAGTTGATTGCAAGCTAGGAGCAATCATAGAAACCCACCAAGATACTAACATCTTAAAGGAAGGTGTAACACAGACAAATGACTGGTGCCAAAACCACAGCTTAAAACTCAGTGCTAAGAAATACATAATAGTACCTTTTGGGGATTTGGCCATCCAGGAAAATTACCTCATTGATTAAATACCCCTAACAGAAGACAGTAGTCAGGGATTGGAGACGCATGTAGATAGTAACCTGACGTTCGACCAACATGTGTCTAAGGTTGTAAAAAAAGAAATCACTCTGTGTTACTCAACTTATAATGGCATCTTTTTCAAGGGAAGTCATTGTGTCACTGTACTCATCCATCATCTGACCCACAAAAAGAATGGAAGGCATGAACACAATGCCCTATGCAGATCACCTCAAAGCCCTATCTCTACACAGGACATCCTTTAATCTTGCTCTGATGGACCTTTTGCATATCCAAAATAAACAGCACCAGACCATCTAAGGATTTAAACTTTTGTTGCAACTCAAAAAGGGCATGTTAGAGGGAGAAGTATGTATCTCTGAGAATCCCCTTTCTCTAAAATTGGCTTCCCATCCATGTGAATCACAGCTTTTCCCCAAGTCTGTTTAAGCACAAACTAGACCAGAGGATGGAAAATTGGAAATTTACTCAAGTCTGACATTTATGTCTCTAATGGAGAGAGACAGCCATTAAATAATTTACTAATTATCAACTCTGCGACCTACTCAGGTAGTGCTACAAAAATGACTAAGACTGTTGCAGCCAACATAGATTTAATTGTGGCACAACTAATGTATCTGTAATTATAGAACAAAAGTGGTGATTTATATTGCCTTTTGTATATCCTGTGATAGTTTTATGAAGGGAAGACAGAATGCCCATTCAGGCAAAGGATTTATGTGCATAATTATAGTATAAAAAGCAAAGCTTTATCTAATGCTATTAGTAAACATGCACAACAATGAACCAGTTTCAAAAATCTCAATTTTTTTGTATTGGAACAAGTTCCTTATCCAGTATGAGGTGGAGACTGGGAAACTGACTGAATATAGGCAGTTCTTATAGCAAATTATATTTAATTCTGGGGTATCTCCAGGTTTAAATGATAAAAATTCTATTAATTGTATTTTAAAAGTCAGGGCTGCCAAACTATAAACATTTTTGTTTGGTAACTCTTTAAGTGCTCTTGTATATTTTATTTGATATATACTTTCAAGTGTTTAGTTACATGATTTCTCTGTCATATGCCAGATCACATGGTTTATATGGCTATTTAAAGGTTTGTACAGCACTGTGCATTCTGAAGAAGGCTCTAATAAAAGTGAGAAGAACATTTTCAGTTTCACTGGAAGACATTTGGTTAGCTTCATTTTCTGTTAGGCTGAAACAAGACATAGTTAATGTTAAGCTCTCTTCTTAACCATATCTAAATCTAGTTTTCAGAAACTTCACAGCTTCTGTCTCTAACCTATTCATCCATCTTTCCACTGTCAGTGACCCCTGTCCCATCATCTTCACAATTAATCATTTCCCAAGCCTCTACCAAAATTACTATTTTTTAGGCTTTGATCCAACCAAACATTTCAAAACTTAAAAAGCACCAATTTTCTCTAGACTTGTTACCTATATTCTCAAGTGAAGACCCCCAACACCACAGGCAATACCTTACACAAGCTCTACTCTATCTTCAAAATATTTTTTTCAGTTTTTAAAAGACTACTTAGATGTCCACAAAAGCGGGTAACCAAAAACTTAAGTATCTTCTCAACCATGTGCATGAAGCTTGGTATAAATGGAACCAGAAATCTTCTTCAGATACAGAAGCAACTTTCACTTCTCTGTGCAACCTGGTCAAGCAATCCATATACTGGTACAAAATTAACAATCTCAAACCTAAACAGGCCTACCTTCTAGGAAATAAAAATTGCTGGATGAAGTTAACCAACCGAGTGTATAACCCCTAGTAACAATATATCCTCCAGTTTCTAGAATACCCCCAAAACAAGCTGTCTTGCACTAACTTTCTCAAATTATTCAGCAATAATTATGAGCCCCTCTTCAACAATTAACCTTACCAGACTAAAGGAGGAGGAGGCATTATCTCACTTATTAATAAAGGCACCAGCCTATACCCTAAGCTAAGTAAGGAGTAATACCACCTTATACACAGCTGCTAACCAAGTATTTGTTCAACCACTACTTTGAAATCATAAATGTTTTTCTCACTGTTCTTTACATCTGCCCTATCTATAGTCCCATTAGTCCAAGAAACCTGAAAACAAATCTTTCCCAGTTGTGATAACATCTTAATTCACCTGAATTTGGCTTGTTTTGGGCAAAACAAAGCCCAACCCACCAGATTGTAATTCTCCTATAACCTAAGACATCTAGTCCAAGAGACTACCATATATAACTCAGCTTCCAATACAACCTCTCTGTTTATTCTGATCACCAACATACCCAGCATTTTATATCTATAAAAGCACACCTAAATGTTCAAAGTGATAACTTTCCAGCCCTGAGTTCCTGCTGATTTGAAATTATAAAGGACTCCCCAGTGCTATGGGAAGGGTGAGGTGTACAGAGAAAAAAGTTAGTGTAGATGTCATTTTAATGCACTTTCATTGCAAAATGGATTCATACATATTTTTCAGTATGTATCTGATTTACTACCTGCCAAATAAATTCTAGTTTTGAAATAGGGTTCTTATTTGATAGGTGTTTAGGAGAATGAATTTTTCTAAAAAAATATGCAAGGCTATGTATTTATAAATTTATATATTTTTATACAATTTAACATAAAATTCTTGACTATTTTAGATAAAGTAGGATTCTCTAACTGTATTTTTTAAATGTATGTGTGGTAAATTGTATCTAGTACAATCGAAAATGGTGGTCTGTCACTAAGTTTTTTAGAGGGACAGTGACAGGAGGTGTTGTAAAAATTCTGCTTTAATGAATTACTTTGAACTCTGTATAAATACTGGTTTTAGAAGTGTATTTGTTATTCTGAAGAAGTCTTATTTTAAGATGAAAGTGCTTAAGGACTGTAATAAAATTTCGGTTTACGTTTCCTGTAAGTGTTCTGTGATGTCTTTGGGTACCATAGCAGAGGCATTTCTTTGTGGTTACTAGTTTTGTTTGTGCTTCTGCCTTGCCACCTTTCTTTGGTTATTAGCAGACAGTATACTTAGGGAAGAAAAAAAAAGCAAAATAAAAAGTTAGGAGATATCCAGCACCAACAATTCAATACTGACTCCTGAGGAAGTGGAAGAGGTACAGGCTAGTTTTTCCAACAGCAACCCCCAGGACAATATCACCAAACTATTATCCGCCTTCTACACCACAGTCCCACAAGTTTAAACACTTATTTTAATTGTGCTCAGATTAGGCACTAGCAAAATGAACATTCACTGTCTGAAAAGCAAGTAAGTTGCCAAATGTCAAAGTACCACAGCAGACTGAAAGTAACCCTCCTGTGTGGGATACTGCTTAGTCGCCACCAGCTTGGCAACAAAACCATTAGGACAGGCATGAGCAGGAACCACAGTTATTTCCCTTAGTACCAATTTGGTCCTTTTGTCAACATTACAGTGCAAAATGTACCTATCCCATTTCATATTGATACAGAAGCTACTAAATCTATAATTACTTCATCAAATGATAAATGCCTTCCATTTTCTGAACACATAGTTTGGAGTGTGGGGGTGCCTGGAGTTCCATTAGACTATCAAGAAATGAAACTTGTTGCTATTCCAATTGGTCCACTACAGGATCAACATGCTTTTATTGTAGGAAATTCTGCCCCTTTAAATGTGTCAGCAGCAATTTATTGTATACATTGAGATGTACTGCGTATTGCATGCCAGATCATGTATTTCTAGACATTCCTAATGAGCCCTTAGGATTACATTGAAATACCATTTGTACAGATGAAGTTGTCCTTTTTGCTGTTTTAACAGAGAAAAATGTAGAAAATGCTGATTTGAAGGAATTAAAAACAATCCATCTGTAGATCTGAACTACCCATAAATTGAGGTAGGGCTCAAAAAAGACATAGAACCTGTGCATATGACATTAACATTAAAATCTTGTGAGCACCTGCTCATGGTAGTTCAGTATCCTTTGTTGGTAGAAGTGGAAGAAGGAACTGAACCTGTTACTTCTGCCTTATTACAGCATGCCATCATTTTCCCAGCTCACAGTCCTTGTAGTACTCATATTTTACCAGTCAAGAAACTAGGAAAAGATACATATAGAGTTGTACAAGATCTATGTGCAGTGACTGCAGTAGTAGTAGTATCAATATTTCCAGTTGTCCCTAATCCTGCAATAATGCTGAGTTCTATACCATCAGATGTTACAACTTTCTCAGTGATAGATATTTCATTTCCATTTCTATAAATCCAGATAGCCACTATTTGTTTGCATTCACATATAGAGGGAAACAGTATACCTGGCTGGACTAGATTACACAAGGGTATCTAGAATCTCCTCTTTTTTAGAGAAATAAAAAACAGTTAGATAAGATTACATTTTCTTGTGGTTCTACTCTAATTCAATATGTAGATGAGTTGCTTGTAGCTTCAATAACTTTGTATGTTGTATACAGGATATAATTTTTCTTTTGACTCAGCTAGCAGATTTAGGATTCAGAGTTAACAAAGACAAATTGCAGTTATAGAGGTCACAGATTCAGTACTTGGGACTTCATATTTAAGAAGATGCTAGACTGATTCTGCTTTTGCATATTGCTGCTATAAAAACTGCACCATGCCCTACTACATTAAAACAGCTGTGAGCTTTCTTGGAACTAATAGGTTACTGTCAACAATGGATTTCTAATTATGCAGAAGTAATAAAACCTCTATTAGAATTGTTAAATAAATATATCCCTGAACTTTTATCCTGGCAGGACTGTCATGAGCAAGCTTTTGTACAATTGAAAGCATTACTTTTAAATGCCTGATTATTCTGAGAGATTTTTCTTTTGCTGCACAACTTATAAACAAAGGTATGGCATCTAAGTCCAAGGAAGTCATTGTTTCACTGTAGTCTGCATTCATCAGACCTATCCTTGAGTACAATGGCCCCTTTGGTATGTACCTAGCCAGGCATATCTAACAATTGGAACATCCACAGAGGTTCCTCACTAAAAGAATACAGGGTGTAAGTAAAATGTCCTATGCAGACCACCTCAAGGCTCTATCCCTGTATTCTGTCTCTGACAGGCTTTTGAGGGGAGATCTATGCCTGACAGACCTTGTCAGACCCCACTCTGATGGTCCTCTAGCATATCTGCAAAACAAACAGCACCAGAATTACCCATTCTAAGGACTTGAACCTTGCCTCTGATATAAATAGGACCTGCTGGAGATTCAGGTATATATATATATATATATATATCAGTGATTAACCCGTCTCTGGAACAGGCTCCCCATCCATGTGATAGAGTTCTTCCCAAACCCAATTCAGGTGCAACTTGGACAATTGGATGGGGAACAGGGAATTCATCCCTGGTTTGGCACCTATGTCTCTAATGGACTTTGACAATTTGTAAATGGGTCATCTCCCAGGCCCTAGCTTGTAAATGTTTCAGCTCCCAAGCACTTGATTGCACTTATCAAGGGTATCAGAACTTGTCAGAGATTTGGGATGCATACTAAACTTAAAAAGGCCCTTGTGGTCATTAGCCTAGTAAACACCTATGAACCTATGTAGTAAAAGAAATAAAGTATTAGGATTATTAGCACAACATAGAAATGATGGTTATATATCTATTGCTTATTTCCATATGAATCTTGATCCTGTAGCTGCAGCCCTCCCCCACTCCTGTAGGGCAGTGGCTGCAACAGAGCACTTAGTGGAAATGGTGGCTGCTCTAATGCTTGGATACGAGACTTGCATTACAGTTCCACATTCTGTAGAAACTTTGTTATGATATCTGTCTGCAGCACGATTGTCTAAATATGAATTGTCTTTATTAATAATCCTCTGCAGATTGTTTGTCCACTACTAAATCCTTCTTCTTTACCTCCTGTAGTAGATAAAGGAGAACCTCATGACTGTGTAGTTGTTCCTAACAGTGTGCTTTCTCCTGGGTAAGGTTTGAAAGATGTCCTTTGCAGAATCCAGATCTAATTCTTTTTGAGGATGGCTTCTGTGTTCAATGAGATGATGGTGAACTTATAGCAGTCTTTTCCATTTCTTCACAGGACAGATTTTTAACTGGAAAATTAAATGTAAATTTGTGAACGCAAGCAGTCGAGCTTGTAGCTATGACCGAAGCCTGTAAAACTGGCAAAGATCAGTCAATAACAATTTTCACAGATTCCCGTTGTGCTTATGGAGTGATCCATGATTTTGGAACACTTTGGAAACAGCATGGTTATTTAACATCAGTAGGAACTGTTATTAAAAATGCTGTATTTGTTCATGATTTGTTAGAAGCTTTCTTATTACCATAGGAACTTGCTGTGGTAAAGTGCACCAAACATAATACAGACAATTCCTTTGTAACAAAGAATAATACTTTTGCAGAAATGGTGGCAAGACAAGCTGCATTTTCTTATCCTGTTCAGGCTATATTTATGCAGCAACTAAATGAAACTAACAACAAATTTTCTTTACAGGAATTATCTTTTCAGAATCAGACAGAGGTCTCTGAAAAAAATGAGGTGGATAAGCAATGGCTGTAATTGATCCCCAGAACTTTAGTGGCACCACCCGGATAGATGACTTGTAGCCCCACAAAATGTCTTAAATCAGTTGGTAAAAGCCTACCATTTACCTTTTCATTTGCGCAAAAATACTTTAATAAAACAGATTTTGACTGATTGGTATTTACCTCTTATTTCAAACGTTGCTCAACACTCTGTAAATACTTGTGCAGTTTGTTTAGAGTAAAATTTGTCTAAATCTATACCTGCACCTATTCAATCATTGAAAAAGCCTTGAGAACCATTTTGTTACCTGCAGTGGGACATTACAGAGCATCCCCAAGTGCAGAACTTTAAGTATGCGTTAGTTATTGACATTTTTCTGGATGGCAGAAGCATAGCCCTGTGTGAAAAATGATGCTAGAACAGTTGCCAAGAAATTCTTAACTGAATTAATTTCAAGATTTGGTGTTCGTTGTAGTATCCAATCAGATCAGGGTACTCATTTTATTAGTCAAGTAATACAGCAGACTTGTAAAATTCTGAATGTGAAATCTCAGTTTCATTGTCTCTATGGACCATAAAAATCAGGGATAGAGGGAAGAGCTAATCAAGCCATTAAGATCCGACTAGCTAATGTTTGTGAGGAAACTGGTCTTAAATGGCCAGGAGCTTTTCCCTTAGTTTCAGTTAATATAAGAAGTATACTCAGCAACACTTGAAAATTGTCTCATCATGAAATCCTTATGGGTGGATCCATAAGAATGCCTGCTACACCCTTTCCATAGAATTTAGCATTGCAAAATGTTGATGAGCCAAACTTTTATACTTCAAATCTCTTTGCTCTACTTTGCAAATTTACTGCAAAACCATGTTGCATGTAGTCCAGCAACCTACAGACTAGGACAATCATGACTTGCAGCCCAGAAATTGTATCTACATTAAAGTAACTCCTGAAGAAACTCACTTAGCCCCAAATGGAAAGGACCATACTTGGATATGCTGACAACTGCTACTGCCATCCTTTGTGAGTGCCTCCCCACCTGAATCTGTGTGTCACATGTCAATAAGACCCTCCTTTGTGATGAAGATTCCACTGACGTCTTTTTATGTAAACCAGTAGAACCCATCTGCACGAAAACCAGATGCAAAAAGAAAACGGCTATTGCAACCAAAAATGACAGCCAATGAAGTTTTGCCATCCACATCAACTCTGAAACCAGCTATGAACTGTTTGCCATTCAACTTGGCTCCACATCTGCCATCCAGATTGAATGCCATTAAGTTACCTTTTTTGACAGGCCAGGAAGTGAAATTATGGGACTCTGCTTCTTCATCCTAGTCAGAAGTAAACTCCAGTGCTGCTGCTTTAGTGTTGAGAGTGTTTTTTCTTGTTTTCAAATTCAACATCGCAGACTCATTGTGTCTTTTGGACACTGACATAGACATTTCTTTTTTCCAAATAAAACTCATTTGTGAAATCTTCAGTTAATGCTTTTGGTTGGTGATTGGTGATTGACTCTGCATGAACTGGGGACAAACAATTCAACATCTGAAAGCAAATGACAAAACATGCTTCTACCCGGTTTACAGTAGTACAACTTCAAATATCAATTTAATTTAAGTATTAAATGACATGCTTGCTATCATAAATATGGAACACTTTTTGTTGGAAATAATGCTTGCAATTTTACCTGGAGAATTCATGATGGGATTGGAGGGCAGGGCATGGTAGCATTACATGAATAGTACTACTTTTGTGGAAGTCAGGCTTATCCCTGGTTACCTGCAAATTGGTCTGGTTGTTGTATAGGTGATATTGTTCCACCTATACTACATACAGTGGTTTTACCTGAAGGAAAAGATGAATAATGATCATTTCAGGCATAGCTGGCCTTAGGCATAGGCCAACTAGGCAGCTGCCTAGAGCGCCGCTGTAGCAGGGGCACTTTTTCAGTAATCTGGATAGTGTAGGTATATCAGGATGGGGGCACCAAGTGGTATTGGTGGTGCTGTGGAGACCTTTTGCCTAGGGCACCAGTTAACCAAAGGCCAGCCCTGATTGCAGGAGACATACTAAAGACATTCCAGACCCAGCTGGAAAAATAGATGCCTCCTAGTTTTATGAAAATACTATTCAAAAGACTACTTGCTTTAAATAGCGTGCTCATATGAATCATGGTGATGTGGTCAATTTTGCAGCAGGAATTATAATTGCTTATGGAGTGGTGAATTTGATATGGGAGCTTAGAAATTTAAGTAAGTTTTTAGAAATTTTGAGTAATTCCACCTGTGAGCCCATTAATTTGATTACTCTGGAATTGACTGCAATGTGCAGTGTGGTACCACAGAACCTCGTAGCACTTGATTTCACCCTCACTTCTAAAGGAGGTATGTGCAAGCTCATTAATAAGGAGTGCTGCTTATTTATTCCTGATAACACCGGTGCCATTCATAGTCACCTAGAAATAATTCAGAAAGTTGCCAAATGTTCCTATGCTAAAGAAGCTGATAGTAAAGTTTATTTATTTATTTATTTGTATTTGTTTACTAGGAGGTCTACTGGGCCAGGGTGAGCCCATTTTCAGTAGAGACCCAGGGAGAAAAGCTTCAAAAAACAAAACATGATAAAGCTACAGAATCAAAATGTAGAAATCAATCAGTGATGGTACAGAACACTACATTAATAGATAATACTAGTTATACAGATGTTAGATTTTAAGTATTCAAGCCAAACAAGAATACAATTGATGACATGGGATAATAGCAAATGTGTGAACAATACAGAAATGTAGTTTTGCAGTTGTGAAAGAAAGCTGGAGAGCAACAGATTCAAGATTCTGAAAGTAAGGTATAGCCTTAGAGCTATTGCTATATAGGCATCAAGAATGAATAGAAGATATAGTAGGTAAATGATGTAGTAGATTATGTGTGGCTGGGTTAAAGTTACCAGTGGGCATGGTTAATCTTTTCTCTGGATAGGGAAGAGGCATTTTAAAGTTTCTCATGTTTATAGCTATTATCTTATTCCTCTCATGATAAATATTTGCATTTTAAAGTGTCTAAAATCTAGAAATGTTACACTGCAAATGCAAAAAGTTGACTCACCACCTCTGACCACAATTGGTAAGAATCATAATATAGTAGAAGGTGAAAATAAAGTATTGTTAGATTTTAGTGAAATATATATATATATATATATATATATATATATATATATATATATATATATATATATAGATAGATAGATAGATAGATACACATGGGTTCATGGGAATGGAAAAATCAGTGTAAAGACAGAAAATGTAGAACTTAAGATATAGTATTCAGATTGTATTTTTGTTCCATCAAGATGTAGACATTTTTATTGCTAATAAGACTATATTTTTGAAATGACTGCATTAAAAATTGTTCATGTCAAGGGCAGAAGGAAATCATGTGTGAAGAGTATCTGATAACAAGTGAAAAAGTTCCATTCATCTAAGGTTATGTAATCATTGTCCAGTCATAAAGAAATATTATCATTTGAGTGATTTACAGCATCAGATGGGGGAATATGAAGGGAAAATGTTAGTGTGTGCATTTCATTTTAACCGGCTTTCATTACAAGATGGATTCCTGAGTGCTTTTCAGAATGCATTTGATTTACCTCCTGCCAAATATCAAACTGCCAGCATGGCAGAAATATAAAAAGTGATATTCTTTGTAGAAACATCTATTAGGGAATTCGGAACTCATGCCAAATATGAAAAGTCACAAACAAGGAGTCAAGAGATCTTAATTAGCAAAATTAATGATGTAATGTTCATTTTTAGTTGGTCAGTGGTTGTTCTAAGATTGTTACAATAATTTTGCTACTATCAGAAAAGGTATAATGATTGTATGATTCTGTTCAGGGAAAAAGGTCCACAATTTCCTAGCCTCCCACATATGTGCCTTTCTTTGTAATAAAGGAGATTGTTGTACTATGCTGAGCTGTCTAATGTGAAAGTTATTGGGTATCTTAACAGTTAATACCTCCAAGATACATCAAACAATAAAGTGGAATCTTCCCTCTTTGCAGAAACTTTCTGTTATTAAGTGAACTCAGCTCTATTCTGAATAACTTTCTGCTATTAAGTGAGCTCATCTCTATTCTGAACACTACCCACTGACATGTTCATCCAGCTTATACAACCTGCAATCTCCAACACAGTATTCACTTTTCCTACTCTGGCTGAAGGCTTAAAGCTTACAGAAGGTCTGCTTGACACCAGAAATTAAAGAATAAATTCCCTAATGCAATAAAGGACTTCAGCTATAGAAAAGTGAAGCTAACCACTCAAAGTAAAACAATATCGCCTCATAACTACCTGCATTCTGGCCACCAATGAATGTTAAAATGCATTTATTAAAGAAAACACCTTTAATTCAGCAAGGTCAATAAGAACTATTTAGCTCTGGGTTCAAATAGCTTACCTTTCACCACTATCAGAAAGAGCTGGGTAAACAATTAAGTGTAACTAAAACTTACCCTTTTTTACTTTTCCAAACATTCAAATAACACATCCGCCACATAATTACATTCCACAGACTGGAATGCTGCAACATGCAACACCCTTCCTTTTACCTCAAATCAATGTCCAGAAAAATTGTGCAATACCTCCTTAAAAAGATAAACTAGCTACAACCAAACTAACCATAGATTGCATCCCATATTTCTAATGTTATATAATCCCTGACTTTGCATGCTTTTAGCATCCATCTGTAATCTTTTTCTAAAACAGATATAATCCCCTTTAACTTTAGACCGTCTCTCATCACATCTCCTCCCAAAGTCACTTTCTCAATAAATGCTTCAGACTACAGGTGTATTTTATATTTGCCCACCCACAAAACTACTCAAGAAATTCATTTCTTGACTTCCTAGATGGCTGCAGACTGATCGGCAGCTTAAATTCAGCTCTCCAGTGTGCAAAAGAAATTGAAAGCTAAGGACCAGAAACACTACCACTTTTAATAAATTCAGTTGCAGACTAGTAAGTACCACTGCCTGGGTGCCAGCAAAGAAGAAACTTAGAGAGCCTGAAAAATCAACTAGAAAAGGTGAAGAGAAAACAATGAATGGGAAGAATCATGCAACTGTTCAGCAAAAAGTAGTTAGAGCTCTAGCTTTGGTGAAAGGTGCACCTCACACTAAGTAAGACTAATTGGGATGTACACTACCTATGTCATCCTCTATTCATTTTGTTTACATTCACATTCATAACTAATGCAATTAAGATACTGTTTGCTGGAAAACCCTAACTTATCCCCAATTTTATTTTTATTTTTATTTCTTTACTTAGGCATCCATGTAATATTATTCTTAAATTATTTTTATTTTTATTATTATTCTACTATTTTATGACTTACATTATAATCTCTTAATATACTCCACAATTCCTCATATTGTATTCTGTCAAATGCTTTACTCACATCTCCTACCATTATTTTAGTTTCTACTTTTTATTTATAATATCATCTAATACCTCTCTTAATACCTGTAATAAATCTTGACTTCTTTCCTTTTTCCAAAAATCATAGGCACCAGCAATAACCTACCCATAACATTTCCTGATCTTCTCCCTATTATTCTCATAAATATTTTATAATCTGTATTTTTCAGTACTATCAGTTTTTAATCCTCTTTTTTTCCATATAAATTTTATAGCCCCCATATATATATATATATATATATATATATATATATATATACACATTTTTTTAATTATCCTTTTTTTCTAACCACCCATTCAGTACTTCCACAAAATAAAATTTTTTGACATTCTTCCATATTATAATACATATAATACTCAATTCCATTTATTCCTATAGCTTTCGCCATATCCAAATCTTTTAAAATTTCATTAAAGTCTCCTACATTTATATTTTTCCATAATCTCATTCTCTTTTTTACTTTATTTACTTTCCATATCTGCCTCTCTTATTTCCCCTTTCCTAAATGTCCTTTATATACTGCTTTACTACCTCAAATATTGTTTCTTGTTGATCCCCTTCCCTTTCTCATTTATTATTTTCTAACTCTGACTCAAGATGTCCACTCCACCTATCTGGACCTGTTCAAATCTATCAAGATTCAGCCTTTTACCCTGATATTGGGTGACTTTAACTATCCAACCATAGTTTGGAAGAAATACTCATGCCAAAACACAAATGTCCAGAGATTCCTTGATTTTGTCAATGGCAAATGCCTTGGACCAGTTGGCTGACATCCCTACAAGAGGTAAACATACCTTGGACTTGGTATTAATCAACATGAGTAACCACAGCAGCATCCCTACAATATCATCATCTATGGTAAGATCCAACCACAAAGCAGTCACTTTCAAATTCACTATCTCCCCCGACCCCCCACCCTCCAGCTAGGGTCAGACAAAGAAACTTCTCCAAAGCTGATTACAACCTCCTGAGGGAAGGTAGAAATAGCTTCACAGCCCCCTCCTTCTCCACAGAAACTGGCACATATGTCCAAACTTACACCAAAGTACTATATCAGCATTTATATAGCTGCATGGAATCAGGAATACCAGACAGCATGAAACCATCCTCCTCAAGGAAGAGTAAACTTGTCTGGTGGGCATCTACAATAAATAAACTCTATAATAAAAGGACAAAATTGCTGTCCAGGACCAAGAAGAAACAGGTGTCTAATTGGAAGCAATCTCTCCTTAGTCTGAACAAGCAAATAAGTGCACTAGTGAAATCCACCAAAGGAAACTTTGAGTCCAAACTGGCCTCATCTACTAAAGACAATCATAAGGCTTTCTTCACATATGTCCACAATCTCAAGTGAAGCACCCAGAACTGGTCAAGGACACCACATACACAAACTCTGTAGATATAGCCAACTTGCTGGCAGACAGTTTCAGTGAAAACTTCACTCCTCTGTTCCCCCCATCAGTAGAACAGGACATCCCCAGTAGCTGCCTCATCCTCTTATATCTAGGGAGAAAGTCATCACTGCCTTCTCAAAGGCAAAACATACAGCCTCCATGGGACCCAATAACATCCCAGGCTGCATCCTACATAAACTCAGGCAGGAACTTGCAACACCATTAGGCACCCTATTCATCCAAACCCTGAGTACCAGCTTCATCCCAGCTGAGTGGAGGACAGCAACTGTCATCCTTTTGCACAAAGGTGGAACATTCATCGATCCAGGAAATTATAGACCCATCAGCCTAACTAGCCTGATATGAAAGGCCATGGAGCAGATTATCATGGACCTCATTAACAAGGACATTTGCAACCCCCAGACACTTGATTTCACAAAGTTTGCTTTTGTCAAGGGGAGGTCATGTCTGTTAAATTTGGTCAACTTCTTTGAGATGGTCACCAAGGCCATAGACGAGGTGAAGATGGTGCACACCACCTACCTTAACCTGGCCAAGGCCTTCAATACTATCCCCCCCCCCCGTTATAATGGATAAAGTCTCGCAACCAGGCATCAATCCATATGTTACCAGATCGGTAGCAAACTGGCTCACTGATTGAACCCACCTACTCAAAATAGGGGAAGCCACCTCAAGTATTAGACCTGTAACAAGCGGTGAACCCCAGGATTCAGTCTTGGGGCCACTGCTGTTTGGGATATACTTCTCAGAGGTGCAGGCCAAATCTAATGGGCTATGGTTGACCAAGTTTGCAGATGACTGCAAGCTGGGTGCTGTCATCAATTCCCGTGGTGATGTGGCATCCTCCAAGAGAGTCTCACCCAAACAAATGACCGGTGCCAAAAACATGGCCTCAAACCAAATGCCAAAAAATGCCTCCTCATCCCTTTTGGGGAGAATGGCATCCCCACAAATTATCACATTGATAATAAGGCACTAAGCACACAATCAGTAGTGAGGGACTTGGGAACCCGGGTTGATAGCAAACTGACTTTTGACCACCATATTGCCTCCATTGTATGGAAAGCTTTCTACATGACCCACCTCATTAGTAAAGGTATCTCATCCAGGAACAAGGTGGTCATAACATCCCTGTATTCTTCCCTTACAAGATTGCACCTCACAAAGCACGTGCAGCAGCTGGAAATACCACAGAGATTTCTCACCCAGGGAATCCAGGGCCTGAAACATGTATCCTACATAGAGAGGCTAAAAGCCCTGTCCCTCTACTTAGTCTCCTACAGACTCCTCAGAGGTGACCTCTGTCTGGCAATCAAAGCAATCTCAGACCCCATCCTGATGGGTCTGCTGCATATTCGCAAGTCAAGCTCCACTCAAGTAACAAGCACATGAGACCTCAAACTCATCTGTGGCATCAATAGGACTTGTTGGGGGGGACATATTTGTGTCCCAGAGACTCCCCCTTTTGTGTAATAGAGTCCCTCTCAATGTAATGCAGAGTACCTCATTAAATATTTTTAAGCACAACCTGGATAACTGGATGGGGAACAGAAAATACACCCCTGGGATTCCACTTATGTCCCTGTTGGACAGTGGCATAGAGTGCTGACTTGTTACAACATGGGCTAAATTATTGGTTAGGCTTGTAAGGGCCTCAAGGCCAATAGCCTAGGAACTTCCTATGATCCTATGACTATCCCCTCATTTTCTCTCACTATCTTACTCAAATATGGAGACACTTCATTTTTCCTTGCAGAAAGTACTTTTGTTTATATAACATTTTTTATCTTCTCCTGGTTCATGTCATATATTTTTTCTTGTACTTCAGTATGGACCTAGGTTGACTAGGATGAGCATCATCTGTGCAAGCACCACTAATGTTGACAACACAACATACACAGTTCTCCTGGTGCATTGCAATATAGAAATTCCATGTGGACTCCACATAACTGGAATTCATTCTGACTGGATCGGTGGTAAACATGATTTTTTTCCCATAATATTCTTGTGTCTTCTACAATAATAACAACACACATGTCAAGTAGCATACACCATTCTAAAAACACCTAACCCTCTTTTAATGTTCTTTATACTATTAACAGTTGTTGATAGGATTTTCAGGTTCCTTCGAATTTATTGTATTTTTCCATCTTTTAATATATGCCCGAGCATGTTTCTTTCCCCATGTTATAAACTACCACTCTATTTCAAAGTTTTTTTCAGTTTGTGTTCTTTCTTCCTCTGTTAATAACCTGATATATTCTGAAACAATAATATGTGCATCTATTGCAGCACACCATGGTAATATACAGTGGATATAAAAAGTGTACACACCCCTGTTAAAATGCCATGTTTTTGTGATATAAAAAAATGAGACCACAATAAATCATTTCAAAAATTTTTCCCTCCTTTAATGTGACCTATAATCTTTACAATTCAATTGAAAAATAAAGCAAATCTGTTAGAGGAAAAATATAAAAAATAAAAAACATGCAATACACTGGTTGCATAAGTGTGCACACCCATAAACTAATACTTTGTTGAGTGTGCACACCCTTAAACTAATACTTTGTTGAAGCACCTTTTGATTTAATTGCAGCATTCAGTCTTCTTGGGTACACACCTGCCATCAATTTAAGAGACTCTGATTAATCCCAAATGAAGTTCAGATGTCCTAGTAGGATTTTCCTGAAATTTACTCAGTTGTCTGCTACAGCAAAAGCCATGGTTCGCAGAGAGTTTACATAGCATCAAAGGGATCTCATTGTTGAAAGGATCTTTTGTGTATTGTAGTGTATCTTTAACATATATTTTACTAACTAGAGTTTTACTGTTACCATATTATCAGAGATAAAACTTCATCATTTTTGTGCTAAGGTTCTGAAAAAAACAAACAACAAAAAAAACAGTTTACACTGTTAACATTTTTAATGGTCGACTGCTGTAGCAGACAAACTGTTTTTCATTCAGTTATGTGGATTGTGTGCAGAAGTCATAACATAAGACCTATTTAAAGCAAAACATTTGAACTGATATTGAAAGGTGTTTAGGGGAGAATAGCATATAATTATTAATTTACTCACTTTTGTTGAATACGTTGGCCTCACTGGACCCATTACCTGTTTTTAGGGAAGACTCAATATGGTATTTTTATAGACTGAGGGAAATATGACAGCGCAGAAAAGGTCATAACAGTACATGCATATATAAATACATGCCAACATGCATGCAGAAATATCTGTGGCATGTGTTACCTCAGTAACTACAAATGTTTTTTTTTTTTTTATGATGGGCAACTTTAACAGGGCCTTGAAAAGATATTTGCACAATCAGGTTTAAGATATTATATAGGATAACCTTCAGTACTGAATACTGTACAACAACATTAGAAACATGTATGAAATTTAATTGTATTTTTGGATTACATTGTTTTAACATTTTTGTTTAATTGTGTAACATGATGTTTCTAAATCTAGGCATATGAATAAATGTGAATCATAAGATGATAAAGTGAATGAATAAAGGTTGCAGGTACTGTAGTATTTAACAGGAACCATGGAAGTGACCACCTTTGATGAAAATGGAAATACAGCATTAAGGGGGATCATTAAAAGAGCATGTGTTTGCTAACAAAAAAAATCGAACCACATTATTGGTAAGAGAAATTAATTGCATGGCTACAGCCACTTCATTCAAGAAACTGTATCATCCCTTTTGCTAAAGGTATGCTCACACATTTCTTATCCATTTACACATTTAGTCATTAATTTAAATAACACACACACACACACACACACACACACACACACACACACACACACACACACACACACACACACACACACACACACACACACACACACACACACACACACACATATACACAGAATTATCGTCTATTTAAAACAATGAATTTTGCTTTGTAGCTAAAATAAGCATAAGTGCTTTTTCTTGTTCCCTCTGATTCTACCAGAACCAACTTGATCATGCTAACTTAATGGGCACTGTGTTGATGGAGAACCTTTCATGTCCAGTAGCAATTGTTGATTAGATTTAGGTCCACCATACTTTAAGCAAATTTCTAGAATAGGATAATTCATTGAAACTGTTTCCTTCTAAATCATACCCATTTCTTTAAATATGTGTGTGTGTATGTGTGTGTGTGTGTGTGTGGGTGTGTGTGGGGACAAATATATGTAGGGGCTAGGGGTGCAGGTACTGCAGTCTGGATATCACTATGTATGGGTGATTGTCTGGATGTGTGTATGAGTGTACATGAGTGTCAGTATGTGTGAGTGTGTACATATATGTGTGTGCATGTGTGTGTATGTCTGTGTGTGTGCAAGTATATGTAGGGATAAGGATACTGCAGTCTGGATGTCTGTATGTGTTTATGATTGTCTGGCTGTGTGTATGAATGCATATGAGTGTCATTAAATGTGAGTGTATTTTTATGTGTGGCTGTGTATGGGTGCTTATGTGTGTGTGCTTGAAAGTGCCTGGGTAATTCCATTGGATGGGCTGGTATGAGAACTATTAGCAGGATTAGGTCTAACAGTGCAATGTTTGATTCGGAGATATGCTAATGAAGCACTAATGAGATGTTGCTCATTACGGCTTTATCATGTCTCTCAATCAAAAATTATCACTATTGCTCTGTATTGTCCAAATATGGATGCCAGTGATAATTATTCTGAATCCTAGTTCTTGTTTGCAGTGAACCCAATGCTGCAATTGAGGTTTTAGTAACACAATGTATGTCCTACTATAACTAATTTTAAGCCTTAGATTATCCTCTATTTGGAGGTATCCCCCCCAAGCCTCTCCTGAAAAGGAGCTATAGGTTCAAGGGAAGCATTATACAGCCAGTTTAGTTAAATAAACAAACTGTGACTGTTTCTCTAAAGAAGTTTCCCTGAATAAAGCTAAGCCAATGAACAGATCCCTGCTGAAGTTCCTCCTGCCAGATGGGGACATTCTATCATGCTTTTACAAAACATACTTGGATATCGCTAACAAACATTGCCCTTCCATTGAAGAGTGTTACACTCTGTAACTGGTTTATGAGTAATGCTAAGTGCTTCATTAAGGCTCGCATTCATTCAAAGTGATTTTACAAGTGTAGTTCTTACCCATTTTATTGAGAAAACTGCAAAGGCATTGCCTATTAACATAGCTATGAGAGAGTACACACAGAAACTTCTGTCAAACATTTTGTGCAGCTTTATTGAATTCTGGCCTTGTCTACATACTCTGGTTTCTTCAACCATGGGTGATTTTAATAGCAATTATTCAGAAGATGCCCACCACTTGTAAAGCAACAGAACTGCTTGAAATAATTGTTATTACAGAGGGAAGGCTCCCAGAACCCCACTCCCCTAAAACTTATATATCTCCACAGTACCTCAAAACTTTAGAAACAATAATCTCCCCAGAATAGTGCATTACACTCTCACAGTTTACAGAATCATGCTTTCTTGGCACAAATGATTTACAAGCCATTCTGTATAAATGAAACATGGAGAAGTCTCACCTATCCTCCCAACATTTGCTCAAAGACATCAACTTTCCAGCACTAATAACTCAAAAATGTGTGTCTAACATGATGATTAACAGTTTTTGTGACTTATTTCTCTCTTTTTTCCCTATAAAACAGTCACACAACATTTCTGATGCAATGTCTAGGGCACCCTATGACTGGTCAACACCTTTCTGTCTCAGAATAGTATCTAGGTAGACAGACAGACAGACCATCTGCTTCTAAATATGTTCTTTTGTGCCTCATTGTCTGCTGATAATCTTGTTTCCAGGTTCGTTTAGGTGCTGCTGCAGTAATAAGTCAGATTAATATTACACTGTTACTGCTTCATTCATGAACACACCAAATCATTGGAAATGAATTGTTGTAGTCCTACTACATGAAGGTGGTTCAACTGACATTAGGGATCATGTTATCATGGCTCCTTCATCAAAAATCTGGAAAGAGTTATTTATTCAGAGGTCATCACATGCATAGAAAAGTACACCTGTGTAAAATCTTACCATAAAGGTAGATGCCCTTTTCTTCACTGTAGCAGTATTCATTACACTAGGGATACCCTGCCAAGGGCAGCCCAATGTCCGGCCAGTATACCAAAGCCTTTAGGTTGCTTTAAGGTACTACTTACAGCACACTTATGCTCCTTGCGTAACATAGAGCATAAAGCCAGCCTCTGGATTCCCCATCTTCAGAACTGACAGCCCCAGTAGGAAACCTAGTCCAAGGAAATGAAAGGTAATCATTACATCTAGAAGATAAATACTCCAGGGGGAGGAGAGTGGGAGTGAATACTTCAACAGTGAAGAGGAGGACATCTACCAGTATGGTAATATTTTACACAACTGTACTATATCCTTCCATTTCACTGTTGCAGTATTCATTACAATTGGGTGAGTGCCAAAGGTCAGGAAGAAGACAGGGAGTAGGAAGAATCAGCAGAGCCCTCTAGGAACCCATGAAGGATGTCCCTAGCAAAACCAGCTCTAGCTCTGGAAATTCCATCCAACTTGTAGTGCTTGGTAAAAGTATGCACAGAAGTCCAGGTAGCTGCCTCAAGAATAGAGTTAGTATCAAAACCCTTGAAAAAAAGCGCCAGAAGAAGCCACAGCTCTTGTAGAATGAGCCTTAACAGAACAAGGAAGGCTCTTACCATGAAAGGAATAACAAAAGGAAATGCCTTTAGAAATCCAAGAAGAAATAGTTTGCTTGGACACAGTCAATCCTAAGCACCTAGGATGAAAGGAAACAAAGAGCTGATCAGACTTGAATCTTAGTCTTAAAAAATATGAGTTGTCTATGCACATCCAACATGTGCAGTACCTTCTCACTAACAGACTGTGGAGAAGGGAAAAAAGTGAGCAACTGAACAACCTGATTAAGGGACAACACATTCACCGCCTTGGGCATAAAAGAAGGATTAGTATGAAAAGACACCCTGTCTTTATGAAACAACAAAAAAGGACAAGCCATAAGGACTTGAAGCTCAGACACCTGTCTGCAGAAGTAAGGGCTAACAAAAGTACAGTCTTCCAAGAGCAATGTTGCAAGAAAGCTGAGGCTGCAGGCTCAAAAGGAACCTGGGTCATTTTTTCTAAAATAAAATTAAGATCCCAGGGAGGAGGAACAGACTTCTTGGGAAGCCTAAGATGAAGGACACCTTTAAGAAATTAGCTTCAAATCTAGAAGCTAAGGGAGGTAATAAAGGCAGACAAGCAGAAATAGCTGATAAGTGGGCCTTAACCAAAGAGTAAGCCAAGCCAGCATTGAGCAATTCACACAGATGAGAGAACAAAAGAAACATCCAACTGGATCCAGGTTACGAGAAAGACACCAAACAGAAAACCCCTTCCATTTGGATAAGTAGGATTTCCTAATAGTGAGTTTTCTGCCCTCCTGCAGGAGCCTAAGCACATCCTCAGAAAAAAGGTGTCTATGTGGAATCAAAATCCTATCACCCTATCACGTCAGTTGAAGAGTGAACAGGTGGGGATGGATGAGAGGTCCCTTGTCTTATTTGAGTAGGTCCACCCTGTGAGGTAACTTGTGATGTTTGTCCCTGGCTAAATGCAGAAGAAGAGGGAACCAATGCTGTCTTGGCCAAAAGGGAGTCACCGACAAGATTCTGGGAGCATCCTGTTGAATTCTGAGCAGGACTTTTGGAATGAGGGGAAGGGAAAGCCTAAAGAAACATCCCCTTCCAAGAAAAAGAGAGGGCATCCATCTTCCAAACAGAGGGCCTGGGACTCTGACACAAAATACAGGAAGTTGCCTGTTCAGAGTGGTGGCAAAAAGATCCATTTGAGGAGTACCCCACTGGTGGACAATGTCCAGAAACACATCCCTGTGAAGCATCCATTCATGGGAATGAGTTATGGACCTGCTCAGAGAGTCCACCAAAATGTTTTGAAATGAAGGAATGTATACTGCCTGAAGAGTCATTTGGAACCAGATAGCTAGTTCCCACACTAGGAGTGCCAACCTACAAAGAAGATGAGACCTTGCCCCCCCCCCCTCCCCAGTTTGTTGACATACCACATCATTGTGGTATTGTCGGAAAACATCTTGAGAGGTCCCGGAGAGAAAAGAGGATGAAAGGCCTGAAGAGCCAGCAGAAGAGCTCTCATCTCCTTGATGTTGATGTGGTCTTTCTGTTGAAGAGGCAAACAGACTCCTGGCACCTTTAGGGATAAAAATGCTGCTCATCATCCAACATCTGAGGCATTGGTGAACAGCTCCTGAGAGGGAAAAGGTGGATAAAAAGGGAACCCTGGATTGAGAGTCAACTGCTGAATCCACCACTGAAGTTCATGCTTGAGATATGGGAGAACAGGAACTAAGAAATCGAGATGAGAATCCTGAAGCCAAACTGTCTTTAGAAACCACTAAAGTTTTCTCATGTGGAGTCTAATGAAAGGGAACATGGGAATAGTGTAAGCCATGAACCTCAGATCTCTCAGAAATTCCCTTGCTGTTATACATGTCAGAGAAAGAAGGGACTGGAAAAATGAAATGAGAGTTAGGGCCTTTGAAGGAGGCAGGAATGTCAGCATGGGAACAGTCTGGATCCTGCACCCCAGAAATACATACTGCTGAGAAGGAGTCAGAATGGCCTTTTTGATATTTATAGTGAACCCCAGGCTCTGCAGAAGGGAGATTGCAAAGTGAAGATTTTGCAACAAGATCTCAGGAGAGGATGCCTGAAACAGGAGGTCATCCAAGTAGGGAAAGATCTGGATCTTCCTTAACCTGCAAAAAGGTATTTGGTGAATACCCTTGGGGAAGTAGAAAGGCCAAAGGGCAAAGCAGAAAACTGATAATGCCAGGAAGCAACAGAGAAATGAAAAATTTCCTGACTAGAGGATGAATTAGGGTATGGAGATAAGCATCCTTGAGATCCAGAGATACCATGTAAGCCTGAGGAAGCAAAAGAGTGAACAAAGTCTGAAGGGACATCATTCGAAAAGAGGGAACCTTCAGAAATGTATTTAGGTGAGAGAGGTCTAAAACTGGTCTTCAACAACTCTCTTTCCTGGGTACTAGGAACATTCCGGAGTAACACTCCCTCCCCTTTGGGAAACTGGAATTTCATGAATAGTACCCGAAGTTAGGAGATCCCAAAGCACCCCAAGAAAGAAAGGCAGCTGTCCCTGAGGGGGATGAGTAATTCCCATAAAAGGGGGAAGAGATTTCCAGACCAAGAAATACCCTTGGTGGATAATGGACAGAACCCAGCAGTCCTGAGTAATCTTTAACCACACAGGGAGAGAGAGAGAGAGAGAGAGAGAGAGAGACAAAGGCAAAGAGAAATATGTATGCAGGTGGGAAGAATTAGATAGTCAGAGAGCACCTGGTTTATCAGAGGAAGGACACTTCTGGGGCACAGAAGTCTGAGTAGCTTTAGCAGGAGCAACCAGCTTCCCACTTTTCTTGCCCTTGGGAGTGGGCAAGATTACCTACAAACAAAGGCTGGCTTATTGGGGTAATTTCTCTGAAACTTAGATACAGGAAAAACAAAAATATGTTTAAGGTCCTGTAAAGCCTTGCCCTTATACTGCAGGGACTTAAACAAATAATCGGCAGCTTTGCCAAACAAGTGCTTATTATCCAGAGTAGCATCCATCAACTTACCCTTAATATCATCAAGCAAATGTTGAAGCCAAAGCCAAGAATATCTCCTCATGACAGACACAAAGGCAGTAGCCCTAGAGGAAACATCTGCTGCATCATAACTACACTTGATGGAATGACAAGCCACCTGGGAGGAATCTCTAACAAGGAAAGGGCAGAAGACTTCTCTTAAGAGTCTAAAAGATCAGAAATGACCTGACAGGCTGAGGAAAGAAGAGCCAACATGTACCAGGACATGTGGGTGTGACAACTGACACCCCTAAAATTCCTCTTCTTCAGTCCCATAATCTGAAAGAGAGGGAATCTGAGAGGGGTAGGCAAGGGATTCCTCATCTGAATCTGCCTTCTACTCAGAGGAAACTTGCTCCTTGGGTCTTTTAAGGGGAGTAGAGAACCAAGGAGGAGCTGGAACAGAAATACCCTGAGGAGATTTTAAAGCCATCAAAGCATTAACCCCTGTGTGAAATTTTGCCATTCACTCTGTTGGTCCTTAGGAGCTGGGGTAATACATTTAGTTTTCTGCTTTTTCTTTAAGAGGATGCCTGCCTTATGAAATGTAGAAGGCTCAAACCCTGCACAGCATTCAATACCTGTAGTAGGAACTTCTTCCCTGACTAAAATTTGAGGAACACCCCTAGGCCCCTCGGAATAATCAACTGTGGTTCCCCCTGAACATCCAATGCAGACATCTGCAAGGCCTCCAAGGACATGCCGAAAGTCAGATCCTCACCAGCCTCTTAACAGGTTGTGACTGAAGAATCAAAGGATGGAGCCAGGCGAACCTCCAGACTCTCAATAGCCTCAGGAGAGATGTCCGGTGGAGTCTGTACAGCAGAAGAATTCAGCCTATACTTCTTGGCCTTCTTCACAGACAGCTGTCCCTCAAAGCGAGAATTTCCTTCCACTGTGTCTTTAGCTAAAAGTTTAAGACATTGATTCTCCAGATACAAAGCCAAAGAAAAAGCATACTAAGGAGGGTTTTGGGATCAAAAGCCTGACAGATTGAATAAGATGTATGGTCGTGGGAAGCACCAAGGTAGAACAATCACTGCTCATGACGATCTTTATGGGGAATTTGTCTCCCACACTGGCATTTACCCTTCTTGGATGACATGAAAACCCATAAGCAATAAAATATAAAAAGAAGATAAGATACAATACACCCCAATGGGGGACTTATCTGCAACGGTTTGATGAACTAGCAACGGAACAGGGGTTGAGACTGACGATCAAGAGATGTCTTTTGGACTGGTAGCAAAGAAGTTCAAACACTGGTACATCCGAATGTCAGGTTTATGCCCTACACTATGCATGGAGCATATGTATGACATGCAGCGTACCTTAAACCAACCTAAAAGGCTTTGGTATACTGGCAGGATGTCAGGCTGCCCTTGGCAGTGGATCCCTAGTGTAATGAATACTGAAAGAGTGACATGGAAGGGTATTATGGAATACTCGGCTGTGGTTCTCCACCAGACACTCACCAGAGCAGTAGCATTTCTCTGAGGCAGTAATGCCTTAGCAAAATTGATTGATTACATTCACAGTGCAATGGAATCTTAAGTGCGCAGTGGTGGCATATATTCTTTCATTTTTATTAAATATCTGACTTGCTAAACCATGGTTATCTTGGACAACATAAAAGTCTGAAGCAAGATGTTCACACCTGTATGCAGTCCAAGACCTGCCTACACAGCTGTTCTCTACTTGTTCAGTTGCTATATAAAAAACATGTTCCAGAACTTCAGCATACCATTATTAGCAGCATTGTGTGACAAATGAAACAAATCATCTACAGTGCACTGCTTCACCTCCATTCAGTACAATATACTTTTGACATAATGCATATCACATATTCTGAAAAGATCTTAGTTAAAGTAAATTTAGGGGCTGTCATAACTATTTCACACTAAATTTTACTAAATTGTACTACCACACTCTTCATGTTCTCACTAGGGGTGAGTGTAGTACTGTCTAATAAACTTCTGTATTAATATGTATGCCATGTATGTATTGGGTAGCAGGGAGAAAGGCACTTGAGTAAATGCTTTCTGGCCAAATTCTTAAATTGGGGAAGCAATTAAAAAGTCATTAAGAAGATGAGAGTTGCTGAAATGGCAAAGGTGGGGGTCTACCTTCCTTGAGGTGCAGTAACTCCAAAGTTGATTACAATAAGTAACAGGTGCACAGGAGGTACAGGAATAATGAAAGCATTTTAAAGTAAAACTTTTCCAAAGAGACATTTGGCCAATTTTCTGTCCACCTTATCCCTTTAGAAAAGCCATCTGCCCCTTAGGCCATGTGGAGTGCATAATTAATGTCACTATGCCTTTCCTTTGCTGTTCCAACAGTGCCTCTATTTCAAACATTCATAGATTCATAGGTTGTTACTAGGCTAACAAACACTTGTTTAAATAGGGTCAAAAATTAACTATGTTTTACATCAATGAGGAACCTGTTCCACAGTGTGAGGATCCTTTTGAACACATATCTGTCTCTCCAGCATCTTCTGCTTATGTCTCAAGTGAAGTTCAGATCCTTGCATCTAGTGTTTCTGGAGCTATGTTTTGCTCATGTGCAACAGATCCATCAGGGCTGGGTTTGAGGAAGCCCTGTAAGTCAGGCAAAGATCCCATGTCAGCAGCCTGTAGGAGACTGAATACAAAGACAGAACCTTTATACAATCAGTGTAGGACAAGGTATTCACGCTGAATTCTCCTGGTGAGAAACCTTTGTAGGTGTTCACCTATTGCAAGTGTGTGGTTATATACGTGCCAAAGGGGATGTTGCATTCAATGATAGGTCTGATAATGGCTGAGAAGAGTAGTACTACACCTTCCTTGGACCTGGATGCAATGCCCTTATCTTTAAGTTGGGCAACATAGAATGATTTTCTTACTATCTTAGTTACATGTTGGTCAAAGGCCAGATTGCTGTCTACATATGTTCCCAGTTCCCTTACTACTGGGTCAAGTCTTAGGGGTATTTTATCAATGGAGTAATTAATTTGGATTGACAGTTCCCCAAAGGGCATTATAATGCATTTTTTTGGCATTCAGTTTTAAGCCATGGATTTGGCACCAGTCAGATCTCTGTGTTAAAACCTCTTGAAAGATGTAGGTGTCATGGTAAGAAATCTATAAAAGCTCCCAATTTGCAGTCTTGTGCAAGCTTGAGGCCTTGAACATGAGCCTTGATTTACAAGAAGTAGATGCCAAAGAGGATAGGATCCAGCATGGAGATGTGAGGTGCTCCACTGGTGACTGGTCTCTTGGTGGAGGTGGCCTCACCAATCCTGACTTCTTGGGTCTTGTCTGTGAGCCATCTAGCAAGCCAGTGTGTTATGTAATGATTTTTGCCCAGCTCAGACAGCTTGTCAACAATGCCTAAGTGGGGTATTCTACTGAATGTTGAACCAATCACAACTAAATGAATTATGTAATGAGGTGAAGCTTTTGAAAGTTCATTAACTTGTGATTGGTTCAACAATTAATGAATTCAATACCAGGATTGAATTCAATACCAGGATGTATTTAAACAGTTGATTTTAGGAATGATGTTATTAAGTCTGAAGAAGCATTCTTAGCAATGTGAAAGCGCTCTCTTTCTTGTATATATGGTCTGTGTCATTCATCAATAAAGTCTCCTTCGCTTTGTATGGTGTTGCCTCTGGATTTCTTCTTTGAAAAAAAAAAATTAAACCAGGAAATAGCAGCTCCGTTCACATTTGAGCACTGTGTTTGCGCGACATGCCTCGGGGCTTAAAAAGTAAGGCAATGGGAAGGGAAAACAGCAGTAGAAAGGTAATCAAGGAGAACTAGCATAGCTGGCAGGTGAAATGTATCAGAATCAGCCAATTACACAGGCAGCAGCCCAGCCCAACACACTGCTATAAACTATGCAAACACCTATCCCTCTGGTTTTTCCCCACAAACTCTACACCACCGGTGTACACAAACGGGGAAATTTTACCTAACAAAAGCAACAAAATGATAGGGACTGCTTTTGCTCTCATAAATCAACATATGGAAGAGGCTGAGGGTGGTGAGGATGACAATGCTGATGACCAACCCACAGTGAGGAGAAGGAGAAGAGTGTACAGACCCAGGATAACCTACCAGGGGCTACATGAGCTGGAGATAGTGGAGCACTATAGGGTGAACAGGGACAGCAAATTGTTGAGCTGTGCTGGCCACACCTCACACACAGAACCAACAGAAGGGAACCCATCCCAGTGGATACCAAGGTATGTGTAGGCTTAAGAATGCTAGCCACAGGTACCTTCCAAAGGCCAACTAGGGATATCATGGGGATCTCACAGACATCAGCATCCAGGGTACTCCACCAGTTCCTGGATGCCAAGTCAGCACATGCTGGTGAGCACATATATTTCCTCAACTCCCATGAGGCGTTCACCAGCAATATGCGTCTCTTCCACCAAATAACAGAATACCCTGAGGTAGTGGGTGCTATAGACTGCACACACATACACATCAAAGCACCACAAGGTAAACGGGGTAGAGTCTATATAAACTGCAAAAGCTTCCCCTCCATCAACTGCCAGGTCATGTGCAATGCCCAGGGCATTATAATGAATGTGTATACTGTCAGCCCTGGAAGCTATCACAACACTCACATCTGGCATATGACGCAGCTGTACCAGAGATTTGCCAATGGGGACATCCCATATGGCCACCTAGTGGGGGATGCTGGTTATGCACTGGAGCCATTGTTGATGACACCCATCAGAAATGCACACACCTGAACAAGAACTTCATAATGAGGCACACGCACAGACCAGAATCATAATAGAGCATGTGTTTGGGATTCTCAAGTCATGGTTCTGGTGCCTGGACATATCCGGTGGAACCTTGCAGTACTCACCAGCTACATGTTTGCAAATTGTCATTGTATGTGCCATGCTACACAATATGATCCTGTGGAAACAGCTGCATCAGGAACAGCATGGGGCAGGGCCACACAGCCCCCCACCATTGCCAATGCCAGTACAGGCACAGAGTGACTCGGAGGAACAACCTGAGCCTGCCCCAGTAGGCAAAAGGAGGAGTGCCCAGTATGTCCAGGCCTTGGCAAAGAGGCAAACACATAGCACATACACTGACATGGTAGGAACCCAGAGAATGACACCTCTCTCTGACTCGCACATACAGTAAAAGGGATGCCAAACATGACACTACCTGTGCTTAAACATGTATAGGAAGTGTACTATGTGCATCCGACATAGTCAGCCCTCCAGCACCATCCTCAGTACTGGCATAGCCACAAGGTAAGTCATTCTCACTATCAGTTGCTGAATGTAGTAGTATGTTCTACTACCTGTATCTATGGTATGGATGTAAGCATGCAAGGGAATTGGGTGGATGAATGGGATGGCAGCAGATAGTAGACACCTATATCAGCAGCATGAAATCCATAACAAATACTGGTGTCACCTTAGTAGCCAGTACTAGTCAAGGTGACAAAACCCACCTCAGGACACGTGGTGGGCCAAATGTGTGTCCATAGGACACACACATGCATGTCAGTGAGGCTCACATACCCAACAACAGTTTCAGCCAGCAGGACAGGTGTAGACAAACACAAAGAAAGGCTGTGCTAAGGCCTCTGATTGATGGCTATGGAGAACAGCCCCCCTCCAGACCTACACAGACAGGCTACAACAGGTCAGATTGTGGGATGTTAGTTCTGAAGGGTAAGAAGTCAGAAACTGAAATGTAGGTCAATAAAACCTAAGAACTGTACTACACTGATATCCCTCTAGTCTACATGATAGGTCAGAATACAGAATGAAATGGAAGCCAGCAGAGTACCTGAAATACCAGTACAGTCATAGCAAATGTTTACAGTTGTCAGGTGTGCCCCCCTCCCCACAATCCTATGAAGAAATGTAGTAACATGTATGTGTGGGTATAATAACAGTGGAACACAGATTACCTGAGCTGGCCAAAGTAGCAGGATAGATTGTTGCACGTGTACAATATGCAGGACTCTGTGCGTTAGGTTGTTGTGTGTTGTATATTGTGTGAAAGTGGTCAGCATGTAGGCATGAAGGGTTGTGTCCCAGCGGCCAGTGGCCAGTACTGTTGATGACAGGGCCAAATATACAACTGCAGTGCCAAACACAATGCATCCCAGCAAGACACAATCCAGCAGTAATCCATACTAATTGTTCGGATGTAATATCTGTCACCATCTGAAAGATGTACATGGCATGAATGTGGGCCCAGACATACAAACAGTACCCAGGTGGAAGTACCCTAGACAGAGAGTGCATAAAATGTTACTGCCAAATGCACACACCTTTGGATTTGTACATACAGGTTAGAAGCACATTAGTTGGCTGTGTAGTATGGAATACTGATGTAGTCTGGCCAAACATTGGCAGACCACAAAAGGCACAGATATGAAGTACTGAGAAACTGCTGATGTCCCCGCATACGCCAGCATAATTGGAATGCCCCATGTATATCTGTGAGTCAGCTACAAGTAGCTTCCATAGCACACATGCACTCAGCTCACCCCACCATCAGCCACAGGTACCTCACAGATCATAGCCCTGCTGTTGGGAATGGGTACAATATGACCCCCACCTCTGTATGGAAATAGCCACAGAATACAGCATGCTGAAGAGGTATCCCATGCAGGTGTGTCCCTAGCTGTAAGCACCACCCTGCCAGCATCCACACCGATAGATCAATAAGGACAGAAACTATTGCTATTAACACATTGAACACCTACCCTGTCACCCCAGGGGAATACAGTGGCTTGCAGCCTGGGACTGTAGGAGTGACACAATGCACTGGCCTGCTACAGATGGCCTGCATCACTACCAAATGCCCTACAGTTCTCTGTCAAAGGCCTCTGTCTCACCCATACTGCCAATTTATGTTATCTCATGGACTCCCAAATAACGACATAACACAGTCCACAGAACACAAATGCAAGGCCATGTCGACAAATCCCAGTAGCATGTCCACCATGTCCTACTGTATGAACTGTGGACCAACCCCTAAATACAGCTGGGATGAAGTGATAATTATAGGGATACTTATCAGATATCATTTGCATAATGTTCAGAAGAACTGGGGGGGGGTAAAAGCATGGACACCATGGAGTGTGGGAAGTCTGAAACTCAGATGTGTGCACATACTATCCCTGCCTGAAAACACAGGAATGGGCGGCTACAAACCTGCTCGTAAACCACAATGTGAAGGGGTAATGACCAGAAATATGAGCCCTGCCTCTGGGTAACCTGTGTGAATCTGTACAGCTGTGAGGTATGGCCACAGCAGGATATGGCCATTCTGTCACGTCGATAGATGTACAAGCATGGGATCCTCAGCCACCACAGTACCAAGGTGTT